>NC_069716.1:1575602-1875602 GCF_027358585.1 Pangasianodon hypophthalmus
TTATTTGTATATTTATTTTTATTTCATTTAAAACATTTTGTCTCGTTTATCACTCCACATATCTAAATTCTCGATCACGTTTTTATCATTTTGCGCATCTATATATGCATATATATATATTTTAGAACAAAGCAGTCTGGATTTGATCAACTGACTTGATAAATGATTCAGAACCGGGAACCGGGTTTGAATTTCTTGGGAAAAGTTTTATGAAATTCTCAGTCAGTGCTCTTCATAGCAGTTTCTGCTGAACAGATGTAATTATTCTTTGTAAAATTGTCAAGATAAACGTAATTAAGACAATTATTTCCTCCCATAATAATCTACTGTTGATAAGAATCTGTGTGTGTGTGTGTGTGTGTGTGTGTGTGTGCGTGTGTTTTCTCTCCCCGGCGGTGCGCAGTGGTTCTCCCTCACATCGGCAGCGCCACCTTCTCCACGCGAGGCGTCATGGCTCAGCTCTCAGCTCACAACCTGCTGGCCGGTCTGACGGGAGACCCCATGCCCAGTGAACTGAAGCTGTAACGCCTCCCAGTGGTGCATGATGGGAAATCAACACTCCTCTAAACCCTCAGAAGAGCGTCGCAGTACTGTAGCACCGAGATCTTTTAGACAAACTACTTTATTTACTGCTTCAGAAGTGACTTATTGTGACTAAAATGATTTAAATAAATAACGTCACAAAGATTAATATTCAGTGTAAAGTAATAAAGTTTGTCAGATCAGATCTCTAAATAAAGCATGAAGCATTACACAGTTGTATTTTATTTTTACTCAAACTGAATATTCTAACATTTAACTAATAAAAATTAATTATCATTTACACTTCCATGTACTCTATTGATTTATGATTTAAAGTTTTGGAATATTAGAGTTTTATTGTATTTGAGCGATACTGCAGTTCAGACTTTAATTGTTAATTTATCTGTAAAATTGTGCAAAATGTGCTTTTTTTTAAAAAAAATAACATGATAATCTAATACTTTAAAAGAAAGATCACTGAGGTTCTGAACTACTTAAAAAATAAAAAGCACCATATACAGTAAAAAGCACATTATTAACCTCACTAAGTTTTTTTTTTAAATGAGAATGTGACATTCTGCTGTGCAAATTAGTGCACATTTAATAAACTATCAACTCATTTTATACTTTTAGACATTTCTAAAAGAAAAACTAAGACAAAACATTTATAAAACACCAATTAAACACTCCACTGATCCACACACTGATGGACTAACATTGAAATTTATTCACATTGTGATTCATTTTTATACAAACAGGAGATCTGTGTCTACAGAGAGTCGAATACATTAAACATTTATTGTCTAGTCCGGGTCACATGATCAACACACGGCAGTGCGTCACGTCACATCTGTCCCGATCAACTGCCTCAGACGTGGACACGATGACCACAGCGCACAAACACTGGGATAAATTAAAGTATGTTCAGCTTCATCCAGGAAATAAAAACACTGCATGATGATGAGGATGAGGATGAGGATGATGACGCAGGACGGAGCTGCAAACACGTGACGCACGACGATGTTCCAGGAGTTCAGGTGCAGATTTAGAGCAGATTCAACATCCTCATATGCTGTCCAACTTCTTCAACACATACGGAACTGAAACAGAAGAAACTGTGAGCTCAACAAATACTAAAAATGGTGGATGCTACTTCTAAGGTTTAACATCAGCATTAACATATACACTATATGGCCAAAAGTATGAGCACCCCAGACCATCACACACACATGTGCTTGTTGAACATCTCATTCCAGATTTATTCCTGTGTGTTTGCTGTTATAATGAGCTCCACTCTTCTGCGAAGTCTTTCCACTAGATGTTGGAGCGTGGCTGTGGGGATTTGTGTTCATTCAGCTACAAGAGCATTAGTGAGGTCAGGCGCTGATGTTGGGATGTCGAGGAGGTCTGGGGTTCAGTCGGTGTTCCAGTTCATCCCAAAGGTGTTCAGTGGGGTTGAGGTCAGGGCTCTGTGCAGGACACTCGAGTTCTTCCACTCCAACCTTCACACACCATGTCTTCATGGAGCTCGCTTTGTGCACAGGGGCATTGTCATGCTGGAACAGGTTTGAGCCTCTTAGTTCCAGTGAAGGGAAACTGTAATGCTGCAGCACACAGAGACGTTCTATACAACTGTGTGCTTCCAGCTTTGTGGCAAAAGTTTGGGGAAGAAGCACATATGGGTGTGATGGTCAGGGGTGCACATACTTTTGGCCTTATAGTGTAGCTGCAAACTCTTAATGCTTTTGGGTTTCTCAATATCAGTGGACATGAAAGGGAGCTCAGAGTTCTCAGAAAGCTTCTTGGTCACAGCAGGACTTCTATAACACTCTCAACAATGATGGATAATGCGATCATTTGGCTGAATTAAACAGAATTAAACAGAATTAAAGTGAAATAATAAAAGTTTCTGGAGGAAAAAAAAAGAGAAGGAACAAGGAGAAAGGATTTTGTTGCAGAAACATCAAAAACCAAGCCTTTGTTTTACAAAGACGAAAAACCTATAATAATAATAATTATTAATGATTCCAAATGCTCTGAATGACACTCAACCTTCACACTTGGACACTTGGACACTTACTGACTCTCAGAAGAGCGACATAAATGAGGAAATTTCTCACGGATGAGATCACATCCTCCCGCATTTTCCTCTTCATCTCCTCCGGGTCTAATTTGGGTCCCAATCCTTCGAGTTTAAACATTTTTGAAGCTCAAATGTTCGGTTTTTATCCTTGAATTATCGGCAGCGATACACCGCCGTCTCCACGCCTTCCGGGTTTGCAGTGCGCATGCGCAGTTTGCGCTACACGGTAGGACCATTAGGCCCGTCGTTTTTGACGTTCAGATATATGCCTGATCTAAAATAAAATAACGCTTTGTCTAAAAAAAAATATCTTCCATAGACTGATCATTGAATTAGTTATTTAAAGTTCTTTAACCACGACATAGGAGAGATATTGTGTTATTCAACAAATGTACATAAATGTAAGAGTTTAATCAGGCAGTAACATAGGGCAGTAGCTGTATCGCGGTTCAGGTTTGATTTTGAAAGGCAAAAAAAATGATATTTAGTTTATAATTAATTAAATTCAGAACGTACAGCGTTACCAAATTTGCAGATAATCGTACACTGATTGATGTGCAGCTATAAAGATGGAACTCTGTGGTTTACACTCCTCCAGTAATGGACACACACATGTGCAGGACTGGCATAATGAAACATCTGCAGGATATTTACCCCAAAAACGCAAAAGATCTGATTTTCCAAACATGACTGGAGACAGAAGTGAGTGTGCATCTGCTTTTCCTGCTGAAGAAACAGCCAAAAATCACAGTAAGTTCTCCTCAGTCATGCATATACTGTAAAACATCCAACATCTGGAGAAGCTTGGTCTTCATCACCAGCAGAAATATATTTCAATACATGACATACTTCTGTATTTCTGCACTTCTTCTCATACAGCACTACATATCATACTAGTACCATTTCTTCATATTTATATTTATTTATTTTACTATCTTCTCACCCCTTATCATCACTATCATGCTGCTCTAACACTTTAATTTCCCCATGAGGAATTAATCAATGTTTATTTTATCTTATCTCATCTTATCTTGGACTCAAGACACTGAGGATTTATCTTTAGACGTTTCTTTATTATCTGCAATGCATATCACACGTTTTCTATGGTTTATTCATTCCTTTATTCATCTTCAGTAAGCACTTTATCCTGGTCAGGGTCACAGCGAATCCAGAGTCTATCCCGGGAATGCTGGGCATACAGCGGGAATACACCCTGACTGAGATGTTGGTTCATGGCAGAGCACCACACACACACACACACACACACACACACACATTTGCAGTTTATTATAGTCAGTCTTTCTCCTGGTATGATTTTGGGAAGTGCGAGGAAACCAGAGAACCCGGAGGAATCCATACGGACACAGAGAGAACATGAGAAACTCCACAGGATCGAACTGGAGATGGATTCTGGGAGGCTGAATCGCTACCCGTCATCACCGCCATGACGGATAACGACATTTAAAAACTGACCAAATACACCAGAAGTCTAGAAAGTCAAAAAAGTATTTAAAAGGTTTATTTTTAAGACAAGAGAAAAGAACATATGCAAACAATCTCCTGAGCATCGTCATCTCAGCCTCATCCTCATTTCTGTCCTTTGTGTTTGTGTGTGTGTGTGTGTGTGTGTTTAGGCCGTTTTGTGCAGATCGATGGTCAGAGAGGTGTGTATTACTCCGAGAGCTGGGAGATGAACGGAAGCACTCTGTACCTTCCTGTGCGCGGCACTGTGCTCGCCAACATGCACAAATACGAGCAGATCAGCTTCGAGCAAGGCTGCTTCTGCATCGGCGATGAAACGGGAGGCTTCCGGCAAAGAGTGCAAGGTAAAGTGATAAAATACTACAGAGTAGATTCATTAATAATCTGTTAATACAAATATTGGGGGAAATAAATATATCGTATGTGTCTGTAGTGGCTGAGAACATTAAGGAAAAGTCCACTAAAGCTCTTGTAATGAGTGAGACCTTTGACATGCTGCTCTGTTTTCATTTTGGTTTTCCTACATTACCCACAATTCTGTTCGATTATCTCTAGCTAAAGCTGTTTTTGTGGCCCGTGAGATAAAATCGAGATTTCCTTGTTTATCTGATGACACACAGGTCAGGCTCTTCACTGCTGGAGATACAGCAAAGAGGAGAAGAAGCTCTTCATCGCTCTGTCCTACTTCTTCACACACTGTGATGTAAGTGAAGTGTTAAAAGTGTACGAGGATTTTAACATATCTCAGACTGGTTTTAACGATTGTGCAGAGCTTTATGAATCATCCTCCATATCGGTCTGAACATTTGAATACATTTTTCATGCTTAAAAAAAATCAGTGGAGTAATTCTGTGTTAAATAAAAATTTTATATTATATTTTATATATATTTATATATCATGATACTTTTTTATGCTACAAAATCTGTATCCTGATATATAGGTTTGCTGTAAAAAAGCTGAATTTGATGATACCTTTCTTTAAAGTGTAGAAAGACAAATGATTTTTTAAATAGTATCATTTTATTATTGAAAATGTTTTTAAAAAACTTACTTAACAAGATAGAAATTTTATAAAAATCTGTAAAAGAAAATTGTAACATTTTAAATTTTAAAGATTTTTTTGTAATTGTTATAAAAAGATTTTTTGGGGCTTTAAGATCTCATGATACTGATGATATCTCAGAAAAGTGTATTGTGAGATAATTTATCACGATATTGATGTTCTTTCATCATATTGCCCAGGCGTATTCTGATATAAAGTTATATACATATATTGTTTTGCTAAATTGTTGCTCTTTTTTGCGTTCCTGCAGGTATTTCAGGAGGTGCTGAGCTCTCTCGGGTGTTTGTAAGGAGGACACACACTCACTCACACACACACACACACACAAACACATTTAACATGTCTTCTAATTGACTACATTTCATTTTTGAAATTTTCCTCTAAATCTTGAATAAAATCACATTTGTTGTTTTTCTGGTTCTGTTTTTTTCCTTTTCTTTATAAACACATGCCGATATTTTAGAGAAATCAGTGTTGTTTATGTGGATTGTAGAATAAAGTGTATTTTCCTGTAGAATGATTTAAAGCGCCTCACTTTATGCATGTAAACGTGGATCACAAAATCTCTTGAAATCCTCAAAAGACTATAAGCATGCAGAGGGGGGCCAAAACTTTCGCAGTGACACAGAACTTTTGTAGTGTTATTGAAGCTTTATGACACAAATTCTGCACCTTATGTTCTGATAAAACTGAACTTAATCATATATTTATGTTTATAATCTGCAGAGTGAACCTTGTTAGATTGTTTTTATCTGTATTATTTTTATAGCTTACCTCTGTCATCATTTGGTGTTTTTTTTTTTTACCTTTGTTTATTGTATATTTTTTAATAAAAAGTGTAGTAACACAAATGGAACGTCTGCGTCCAGGTGAATCTTATTATATATTTTTTTCAATTATTATTAATTTGATTCTGTTTCATTTCTATACTTTTATCCCAATTTCGCTAATTACAGCATCATTTTTTAAAATTATTACTCAATAATTTAAAAAGTGTTTATATATTTCTCTATATTAAATCATTATGAATTTCTTTTAAACACAGTATTCTATAGTCCACATACCGATGTTGCTTACTGGAGCTTTTTTGTCTGCTATTTTCTCAGAATTTTCCTCTACAAGCTGAGTCATTATTTAAATTTATTTATTTTTTATGAGAAACAGAAACTCACACTTCACACACTGGTTATTATATATTAAAGCAATATACACACATCATATTCATGATTAATTTAATGAAATAATGAAGGAATAATACTTATATATCTTATATATCAGGAGGAGATTAAATCTGAGAAGCAACCAAGAGGCCAAAGGCAACTCTGAACATGATGCTACCACCAACAGGATTTCACATGACTTGCTACCATGTTTAAAAATGTTTTGTGACGTGACCAGGTTGCGAATTTCGTGTTACAGCTTCTCCCATCAGAGCTGTGGATCTCTCCAGCTCCTTCACAGTTACAGAGTTATTCTTGGCCTCTTGGTTGCTTCTGTGATTAATCTCCTCTGTGTTGTGGTTGTGCCATGTTCTTTTCAATTTTTTATAATAGCATTTAATGTCATTCTGCAGAATGTTCAAAATTTGGGATATTTTTATAACCAAACCCTGATCAGTACTTTCTCTTTGACTTGCTTTGAGAACTCCTTGGTCTTCATGATGCTGTATGTTCTCTACCAAACTCTGGGTTCTTCCAGGAACAGGTGTATTTATACCGCGATCATGTGACACTTTAATTACACACAGGTCGACTCCATTCAACTCGTGTTGTGGCCTCTGATGAAGTTTTACAGCAAACTGAATACTTATGCAAGTCTCTTGCCTTCAGCCTCTTGGTGAATACCAAGAGGTAAATGGAGGAAAATTACCTTGAAATGATATGGAGGAAAAGGACCTTGAAATGTATATTTGTAATATTTTCATTTAGATTTTTTTTAATGTGCAAATGATGCAAGCAGAATAAAACATTGTAAACTATAAATGATAAGAATATTACTCACATGAGGCATCTTTAATGGGAGAAAGTTAAAATGTGTTATAGAAAACAGGCTGATTTTAAATGAACACAGACGTAATGACAGAAATGACTTCAGATCCATTAGACGCAATTAGCCGTGCCTTCAGGTCCGTAAATCGAGGTGGTAATTTTCTCACAGCTGTCAGTTTGTGATGGACTACACATGCGTCTCTAATTCTCCAGAGTCATTAACGTACACTGTGTAATCAACATCATTATTTTTTTTTTATTTTGAAATGAATTCCTGACCAGAATAATGCAGATCATTAGGGTTTACTGTTGATCATCAGGGTTTGCTGTGGAATTTGGGATTTGGTTAAACTGTAATTCATGGTTTCGTCCACAAGATGGCAGTAAAACCTCATTCATTTTGAAGATGTAATGAGAAATTATGACTACAAATACTTGTGTTATGATATCAGTCATATAGAATTAGCTTTATTCAGCTTCCTTTCACACATGGATGCTGTCAAATGGGTCATTTTTTATTCTGCTTGTGCTTTTGCATTAAACAGGAAGAGACCCTCAATATATTTTCTAGGCCGCTCTTGTGTTTCTGTGGGTTTTTTTTCTCCTTTCTCGGTTGCAGTACCCACTACAGTGCACCCACTTCATTAGCGATGGCTGACACCTCAGTGTGCCCTCTGAAGTGACAGGATTGGACTTCCTCTCCAGTCCACTTTCTCTATCTCACGACTTCTTTTCCAAATCAACACCAGCAGCCACCTGACCACACAATCTGTAGTGCCCTGCTGCTCCGTACTCGCTGGCAGGAGAACTGACGAGCTCTAAACCCCAGATCTCTATCTCCGAGGATTCATGCATGCTGGAGTTGTGATGACCTGCTGAGAGCAGATGAGCCCCCCATGTCCCTTTAGGTCTTTATAAAAAGAAAGAAAAGTGGAGATTATTTTTAAGAGCTATTGAAAACCATGGCAACATCGCCCAAAGGCATCATTAAGATCGACGCAAGACACCAAGGATTTGACCTTGACGCTCATGCTGTGCTTCTGTCCTTCCCAGATGATAAGATTCATATAGATTCACATAGAGCTGTTTTGATGCGATACAGAGTGATTCAGTGATACAGATTGATTCAATGATTCAGTGATACAGTGTGATTCAATGATTCAGTGATACAGTGTGATTCAATGATTCAGTGATACAGTGTAATTCAGTGATACAGTGTGATTCATTGATACGGTGTGATACAGTGTGATTCAATGATTCAGTGATACAGTGTGATTCAATGATTCAGTGATACAGTGTGATTCAGTGATACGTTGTGATTCAATGATTCGGTGATACAGTGTGATTCAGTGATACAGTGTGATTCAATGATTCAGTGATACGGTGTGATTCAGTGATTCAGTGATACAGTGTGATTCAGTGATTCAGTGATACAGAGAGATTCAGTGATACGGTGTGATTCAGTGATTCAGTGATACAGTGTGATTCAGTGATTCAGTGATACAGAGAGATTCAGTGATACGGTGTGATTCAATGATTCGGTGATACAGTGTGATTCAGTGATACAGTGTGATTCAATGATTCAGTGATACAGAGAGATTCAGTGATACAGTGTGATTCAATGATTCAGTGATACGGTGTGATTCAGTGATTCAGTGTGATTCAGTGATTCAGTGATACAGAGAGATTCAGTGATACAGTGTGATTCAGTGATACAGTGTGATTCAATGATTCGGTGATACAGTGTGATTCAGTGATTCAGTAATACAGTGTGATTCAGTGATACAGTGTGATTCAGTGATTCGGTGATACAGTGTGATTCAGTGATTCAGTAATACGGTGTGATTCAGTGATACCGTGTGATTCAGTGATTCAGTGATACAGAGAGATTCAGTGATACAGTGTGATTCATTGATACGGTGTGATTCAATGATTCGTGATACAGTGTGCCAGATTGTATAGCAGTGCAATGATGTCTGTCATTAGACGTAGCTTAATCTTTGCTTTATTACATTCTTTATGGTGAAAGTAATGTAACTTGACATTATTGCATGAATTTTCTATGACTTGTTATGACAGTTATTAAAACTCCCTGTAAGAAATATTGTCTTAAACATAAAATAGAAAACAGAAATAAAATAACAGACAATTTTACTCACAATTTATTCGCTTTACTTACCAGCATTAAAAAAAAAGCCTTCGTACATGTTTTGCTTCCTTGTAATTGAACTCAATTTTACTGAACAAACTTTATAGCCCCGCCCACATTTTAATAGGCTACCATTATATGATTGTTGCTATGGTTATTATTTTCATTTAGCTCTGCCTAAACAACTATTACCTGAGCTTGTTGTCATGGTTACAGTCCAATAGGTGACATGATATAATTTTTTTGCCAATCAAAAAGAATAATTTTCCATGACCAAGGTATAAAATGTATTATAATTACTTTTTTAATGATGTAAATTTAATGATGTTATAAACTATATGCTAACCGGAGCACACTTTGCATGAACCTAGCATACTGTATATCCACTGTGTTTACTGATTTTTTTAAAATCTGATTTTGCCAGTAGTCTGATCAACACACAGTCTGCATGTTATGCATGTTTATGACATTAATATGTCAGTCTTATGACGCAGGACTCCAGCACTGTAGCTCATGATGTCATGGTGTGCGTAGGGGAGAGCGTGGGGTTACTGTCAGTGTTGTGTTTCACACGTTCTTCCCACGTTTGCGTGCGTTTCCTCTGGGCTCTCCGGTTTCCTCCCACTGTCCAAACACACTCAGGTAAACGGATTGGCTATGCTAAATTTCCCCGAGGTGTGAATGTGTGTGAATGGTGACCCAGTGATGGACTGTCATCTATTCTGGGATGAATTTTCATGCTTAGCGCCTGATGTTCCACCGATTATATATTTATACAACACTTAAGGGTTCTTCAGTTGTTCCTCTTTAAGCTGAGGACTCGTTTGACTCCAGAGCCAAAGTCTTGAGAAAACATTATCTAGGCTGAGAATTCAGTCTGCACGGTTAGTGTGTGATTATGGTGAAGTGTGTGTGTGTGTGTGTGTGTGTGTGATCCTGAGATGTGCACACGTTTCACCCAAATTTACATCTGAGGAGGATTTTCTTCCACCAATTAACTTCGCTTTAAACACCTCAGCGTCTTCTGAAAAGATAAGGCATCAGTGTAAACACACAGTGTCTGCTCTACGCTTCTCTTCAGGTCACAACAAAGAAAGTCCAACAAAGAAAGCGCATCAGGGAACCTTAGGCTGGGTTTATGTGAATTATAATGAAATAAAACGTGGGATTAGTGCTTCTGCCTGCATTACGTTTTGAAGATACAACCTTAAGATTTCACTTCTGCCTTCTGTGCAATTTATATTAATCATCAGTCAAGTGGAGCGTGGGTGTAAAGTGAAATTTCGATAACGACGAAGGCTAACAGTACGCCGCATTGAGCCGCCCCTTCGTTTTTGATTACTCCCATTTTCTTTCTGCTCTCCTGATTGAGGCTCAGCGTACGCCGATATTACGGACTTTAACGGTTGATCTGATTTCTCTGGCTGTGTCTCTGAAGCTTCATTATAGAAGTGTGCAGGGGTAGCGCGAGCCAGCCGAGGCTGATGAACACTTATCACGGCTTCATTATGTTCTCCTGATGTCTCGAGTGAAATAACCGATAAAAGAGACGAGCTGAAATGGATGAACAGAACATTTTAAGTATTAATACTACTACTCTACTACTACTACTACTACTACTACTACTAATAATAATAATAAACGTAGTGCATGAGACAATTCATAAGTCATAATCTCTTATAGCTTTCCTTTAATGTCAGAATTCAGGCTTTTTTCTCCTGATTTCAAATCACCATATAGGAGTGGGGTGCTGTTGTCTGTTAGTCATAAAGCTGTTATAACACTTTCTAGGCTGACTTAGAGCATCATAACTGATTTGTCAGATCATTCATGTGTTATATCAACATGACATAATCAACAAGAAGTCTTTACAACATCTTACGCTTGTTTAAGTAAGTGTTTATACATGTTAATATCAGGTTTATGATAAAATTCAGAATATAGCTACGTATGTAGCTCTATGAACACCACCCTTAATGTATGTTTTGAAGAATCTAGGTCATACTGCAGCTTTGTAGCTCTATGTAGCTCTATGAACACCTGATGTCTCTCATGAAGAATCGAAGTAGTATCTATGGCTTTGAAATCTTATGTAGCTTTATGAACACCATTCTTAAATAAAGCACTGATGTTTAGTAACCCAAAGAATTTTTAATAAAACTACTTAAGGGCAGTGTACGTGTGTTCAGCCTACATGATACCTACATGTAGCTCTATGTAGCTCTATGAACTCCACCCTTAAATAAAGTTCTGATGTTTAGTATTGCTAAGAATATTTGGTAATCGTATTCAAGGCCAGTGTTCATAAGGCTACAAGACAGTTATATCAACCTTTATATAGGTAGAATGTAGAATATAGCTATGTAGCTCTATGTAGTGCTCTGAATACTGCACTTAAATAAAGTTCTACCAATTTTCTAAAATTTTTTTATAACTTTCACCTTTGAGTGGACACAAAGCACTTGCTCAGATATTAATCATTAGATCGTATCCAGACTAAAAGGTGAATCAGGCGCTCGTTTCTCATAGTTCTCACATCAACATCAGACTTTTGACTGTGTGAATGCTAAATATTTCTAAATCCATCAATTCCGCTGCTTAGTCTTTTTCACAGGTTTCTTCCAGCGCTAAACATGTCGCTAGTTAATAGCCAAAAGCCATTTATTGCACACAGCATCAGTCTAAATGAGGACATTTCATCAGAATGACAGATTTTTGGAGTTACAGGTTGGAATTTCTCCAGTTCTGAGGTGCCAGAATCAAACGCGAGAAACTTCTGTCTTGCTGGCAAATAAATATCACTTGTGCTTAATTAAGGATTGGTAGGAGAGAACATTTAGTCATTTGGTATCTGTTAATTTTTAATCAAGCTTAATATTAACAGAACTCTTCAACATCCGAGCTGTTTGTGTTTAGAGCTCGTGATGAATCATCTGCATCTTCAGATATAGATTTGTGCTTAATTTTGTCCATCTGTAGGTTTACTGCTGAAAGTGAGACGAACATGCACTCTCACACACACACTCACACACACACACACACACACACTCAGTCAGTGGTCTTGTTAAGGGACAGTAATTCCAAGAAAGCATTTGACTAATCATCTTTTCCACAGTTAAAGCAAAACCATTTCAGGACGTCGCTATTTTCAGGCTGTTTTATTAATGCAGCACAGAAACACTCAGGCTACAAATTACATTTCCAGTTTTAATGTATTTTTAGACTACACTGTTAAAGAAAATAATGTGTAATAAATGTGCAAAATAATAATAATCTGTGCGTTAAATCACGTTACACTGTTTAAGGACAAACCTATTTTTTAAATGCTTTCTGGCGGCTCAGCTGAAATTCTGAAACTCAGGATGGATGGAGGATGTGATATCTACAGCAGCTGTGTCTATGTGGGATGTTTTTCCATCTGAAAACTGACTGAAAGTAAAGTCTGAAACAATTCAGGATCAGCTTCATCGAGTTAGCATGCGCCGTTGTTCTGACTCCAAACTAGCTGGATAGCGATGTGCAACCCGCGGCTCAAAGTTTTTTTTTTTTTCACACGACAGCATTTACTCTGCCATAATGCAAGGATTTTATTTAGCTTTAGCTTTATTTAGCTTTTTTATTTAGCTTGGAATTCCTTCAGGAGCGGATGGAAAAACGATTATTGAAAAATGACTTTTCCCTACGTAGTCTTGTGCAGCTGACTGTAGAATTGACTTTATTTCCATTCTTGAATATTTTCAGTACATTTAACTGCTTTCTTTACCATCTGCCTCTCTGCTTTATTCATCGCCCCGACCACAGCCGTGACTAGTGAATGAAACCCTAACATACTAATGCACCACTTTTCTCTTTCCTCCCTCATTTATTATATATTTTTTTCATAATCCTTCATTCCTCTTGTTTAGACTCTTCTACAGGAAATATTGTGATCATTATGGTTATTATGATTATTATGATTACGACCTGTCATGTTGCTCAGGAGACCAAAGTCAGTGCTTTTCTCATTTATTATACAACAACCTTGAGTGTGCTGTACAAATACAATTAATTATTATTAGCACAATTAGAATGAGTGTGTGCATCAGGGCAAGTCTTTAGCTTTCAGCTCTGAATGTTCTCTTACCCAGCCATTACTGTCCTCTTAAGACATTCCAGTGACTGTTCTTATAGTTTTAAGTGAAAAATACAGAGTATCCGTTCAATAGGGACTTTGCTGATAGATAAGCTAAGCAAACATCTGCTGGTTGGCTGAGATAAGCTAATTCAATTCGCTAATGTTTGTATTGTGTTAGTTAAAAGATAAAACTGTTTACGGCTTTGTAGTTTTAAGAAAAAGATTAAGATTATGAAGAGTATTTTGTCCATACTCATTTCAATCCTTTACATGTTCGTTGATGAACTAAGCTAACTGTTATTGGGTGACTGAGATAAGCTAATTCCGTTTTTTTTTTCCTGCTAACTTTAAAACAAGTATTTGGACCAGATCTCAGAAAAAAATGGTTATAAAGAAGAGAAAAAGAGAAATACTTGTTGTGAGCTTGGACATGATATCTTCTAGTGCAACAGTATTAGCAAAACATGGCTGCCTTGTGAGCCACGGCTATTAAACTGAGCCTTCAGATTTTCCACACACACACACACACACACACACACACACAGTCTTTCATTTAAAGCCCACAGTCACAGGAACCTCTGAGTAGCATAAAGAACCACAGACACGGGAAGGTAGATGCCTCACTGGGTTCATGCTGCACCTTCTGATTGGGAAAAATGCTCACCAAAAAGCTCTGTGTGGGAATTTCAAGTTGGAATTTTGGGATCTTTCCAACAGCATTCATGTTTCTGACTAAACCCAGAAGTGAGGCACTTGACAACATAAATAAGGCACGTCTCAGAGGAAACAAAATCATAAAATAGGAATTTAAGTGATGTCATCTTATCCAGAATTCACTGCAACCCTGAGCAGGATAAAGTGCTTAATGAAGGTGAATGAATGAATCTTAGTTTATGCTAACATATAATATGAACACAGCCGTATACTTATGTTTGCTAATGTTAGATACAAATTACAACCTCTATGTTTAAACAAACTGGCAAAGTCTGAACACGTTGGAATAATGAGAAGTTTTACTTTAGTTTTACAAATTCTCCACATGACATGAACACAGTGTTAGCCGTGGAATGGACGACTTTCCAGAATTTGAAGAGGCGTGGCTTAATTCACTGACAGAAGCCCCGCCCCAGATCATCCTATTGGTAGATAATTTAGCTTAATTCTAAAAAAATATGTTTCAAGGAAGCGAAAGTATCTTCCAAGTTGTTTTACTGTAATCTCAGAACGAGAAATGTCAGTTAAATTTGACTATATTCAAAATATTTTCACTTCACATCACTGTTATAGTTGCTATAATGAAAGTGAGAACAGGAACTTTCGTGATTCGTAGATGTAATTGTACAACTGTAATTGTATCTATAAACATATTAATAGTATGATGTGTCAGTCTTTAATTAATAAATAAATGGTAAATTGCTGTGGTGTAAGAGGAATAAAACACTTCAGGACGTGATGTTACAGGAAAATAATTAAATTCAGGGTAGTAACAGTAACTCCACTCCATCGCACCAACCTGCTGGTGATTATTTTCCTGTAACAGCACAACATTCCTCACTTATCAGACATATGTGTCAGACCAGGGCTTTAGCTCGTGACACTTTTATATGATATGTGAGTGAAATTAATTCATAAAACAACAGGAGACAATTTTCCACCTTCTTTAGACATTACATTCGGGTTTGATGCTACAGTTAACCAGCAGCGATTAGAGCGAAAATTGGATTGGATTTGGATTTGGATTTGGGAAGCTGTGCTCAGTTTCTTCCAGTTATTGTACAGGAATGTCCTTATCTGAGTTCAGCATAGACGACGCTCAGCAGCATATCACCGTAATGAAGGCAGCTCCTGCTATGAATTCATTCATAGATCATCTTGCCTCCTTTATTAAAGCCTGACTGGGCGGGCTGCCTCATCCAGCCTCTTTGATTAATGTCTCCTCGGAAAAACGGCATCAGTTAGGAGCGGAGCGCTATCTGGTATTTGTCTTTACAAGATTGTATCGACTTTTGTGAGCCCATGCAGAAAATGAACTGTCATGTGCGTAACCGGTCGCAGAATGAACGCCATTAATACATCTGGACTTCTCCGGTACCAAAACCTGGCTTCCAAAACTCCAGTCTGAATAAGAGAGATGCTTTCGTAGTTTTTGGTGGTGGTAGAAGTTTTGTAGCTGAGATGATGCAGCAGATCGAGATTTTTTTTTTTTTTTTTATCATAAAATGCTAATTATATCTTTTACACCAAATAGTGTCTATTTACAGATGTGGGATGTGATAACACACTGGCATCAGTATATAGAAATCTAAAATAATTAGACAAGGTTTGTATCATTACGCTGGTAGAAAAACTTGCCAAATTCCTAAATTCCTAAATTCTTAAATTCGGCAAGTGGCTTAATATCTGAGATATTTCTAGAAGTTTCTTTTTTTCTATTTTTTTCAAGTGTCATGCTCTTAAAGGGACACTGCAGCCAAAATCTACACAGAACTAAATCAACTAAATGATTGACAAACAAGACTCAATGTTTGAAACAAGAAAAGTAACTATTTATTATTTTATTTTATATTATACTCTATATAAATTTTATACAGTATATTTCTTATGTTTCATCTGCAAATCAAGCGAGTTCCTGTTCTCAGTTACGTTACAGCAGCTGTAAACAGTCGTTCCTTCACCAGCCTGTTTTTTTTTACACAGCTTAACATGTTACTGAAAAAACAAACAAAAAGCGTAAACTTTCTGTCCTAAAGATGTCAGAAAACTTAAAGTTACAGCTTTATCTCTGACTGTTACAAAGCGCTAACACTGGAGACTCCTTCCGTCAATATTACAGAAAACTTCACCATATCAACAATTACACATTTTTAATCTGTTTATGTGGAGTTTTATATTTTAGCTGTACAGGTCCCTGTGAATGAATTGTTACTATAGAAACGATGGCACATTACTGTCAGAGCTGCTATAACACCTTCTGACCAATCAGAGTCCAGAATTCAGGAGCACATATACTGCGGAATAACTCTATATATATCCAGATACTTTGGTTTGTAGAGAACTTTTAAAAATGAGTACTTTGTACTTGCGTGAAAAAATTACATGACTTTCCATCTACAGCAATTATCTTTCACTGGCTCTATTGACAGAGTCCCAAAGTATTTATAGCGTATTTCTCCACTTTAACAACCATTTTAACAGTCAACACTGTGAGCCGAGCGCTAGCTTGTTAATTTGTTTTGAATTAGAGGCTGGTAAGAGAATGTCTTGTTTAAATGTAGAACTGCAGGAGAGACGAGGATGGCCATTAATCTGAAAATGTACTTTGAGTCCACCCCCGTCGTACACGTGCACACACACACACACACACACAGACACACACACACACAGAGAGTAATTAAGTAGGTGACACTGCAGTTCTCCATTTGCTGTTTAAATATCTTTAAAAAGTCACTGGGTTTGGAGCTGCGCTAAAGTTACAGCACACACGTGATTGATGGAAAATGGACAGTATGAGATCAGATAAAGTCAGTGACAGACAGACAGACAGATAGACAGATAGACAGACAGACAGATAGACAGATGCTCGTATCCATTACAGATGTGAAAGAGGTTGCAAGGTGACATCGTTATTCCTGTTAAAACAAATGAGAAAATAATTTTCCCTTATAAAACTGACAGCTCCATTTGGAAACCCCTGCTTAATTATCATTTTTATGGGATTTAATCTTTACCCGTATTTAATTAAAAAAATATTATTCCACTCAATTACATTTCCATGAAAACCTCCACTTTTTACTCCACGTGTTCCTGTAGACCTCCTAATTTGTGTTTAATTTATGCAGAACATTTCTGACACCCGAAGTGTAACACTTTACAAAGTATACAACACAAACGTTAATTTAAATAAGTAAAAGAAAAGAAAAAAGAAAAAGAAGAATATTGTGAAGAGTTCTCCTAACTTCTTCACATTACAGATCTTAACAAGTTTCAAGTCCTGAAAGTGCTTATTCAGTCAGTAGTCTTTCTGAGCATCTTAACGTTATTACTTAAGAATATATTTTAAAATTTCAAACATTCAGTCAGATTTATAACAATTTCTAATAAGTAATAAACAAAACACTTTGTGTTGTGCTGTTATAGGAAAATAACTAACGCCAGTCAGTAGTGTGATGAAGCGGAGTTACTGTTACCAACCCATTGTTGATTATATTCCTAAAACAGCACATTGTTTTATTACCATTATACCTCAGCAATTTGCCAACACTAGCAATTATTTATTTATTAAAGATCAACATGTTGTATGTTTTATCCATTTATAGTTACATTTAATCTTGTGGAATGTCCATGAAATAAGTTAGTTCCTGTTCTCACTTAGAAGCTCTTTTTTCTCTCTCTTGAAGTTAATAAGACAAAAAAAAAAAAAAAAAACGCAGCTTGTCATGTTACCGAGAAACCGCAAAGAAGCGTAAACTTAAAACTTAAAGTTACAGCTTTACCTCTGACACTGGAGACTCCTTCCATAAATATTACATAAACACATTTATCCTTACATAAAACTTCACTATATAAACAATTGTTTAATCTGTTTATGTGGATCGTCCGCCGTACACGTCCCTGTGAATGAGCTGTTGCTATAGAAACAATAACGTATTAGATCGAGCGCATTAATATAAACCTGCACTACGGTCAGAGATGCTGTTGTAGGAAATTAATCCACACTGATATAAATTCGTGTCAAATGTATAATGATTAGAATGACACAGGTGAGATGTGAAAGTCTTTTTTTTTCCTGAGCTAAACAAAATGCATAGTGAACAATATTGTTTATACCAAAAATCCATCATCCTATTTAAACATGTATCAGGTCCACATCTGGAGCTGCAGAAGACTAGCGCTACATCCCAAATATTATATCATTTGTTCATTTATTTTTAAGAAACTAAGTAGGACAGCTAAGTAGATTTCTTACTAGAATGTCACTCAGAAACCAGAGAGGCTGCAAACTTTTGCACTTAGCTGCAATTATCCCCAAACACACATTTGAGTGCTTATTTTTAAACAGCTGCGAGCATTATGTGTCACACGGCTCATCTGCGGCTTGCACAGTATGACATCTGTATAGTTACAATAACTCCTTAGCTGAACTGTGATTTTTTTATGAGTGCAATAAAATAGACAATGAGTGATATAAATGCAACACTCGCAATTAACATGTGCAAATGAATGAATATTCAGTTTGAAAATGATTACAGAGTACTTCTCAGCCCTATATGGAAGTTTCCATTACACTTAAAGATATATAGTGACTCAGTAATTTTTTAAAAATTGGGAAAAAAAGAAAAACTCCTAAAACCAGAGCACCTGCTGAGACCATCATGGTTGAAAAGGAGATACTATACATATAAATAATAAATGCTAATTATACAACAGGACTGTTGAATTCTCAGTTCTGATTGGTCAGAAGATGTTGCTTATTTAATTTAACATGTTATTGTTTCTATAGTAACAGCTCATTCACAGGGACTTGTACGGCAGACGCTCCACATAAACAGATTAAATAACGTGTAATCATTGATATGGTGACTCTAAGGAGATGTTTATTTAACATTTAAAGAAGGAGTCTCCAGTGTCAGAGGTAAAGCTGTAACTAAGTTTTCCGATATCTTCAGGACAGAGGAGTTTAGAGAGGAGAAAGAGAGGCAGGTGAGGGAACGACTGTTTATAGCTGCTTATTGAGAACTAACTTGTTTCAAGGACATTCCATAACACTAAATGTAACTACAAATGCATAAAAAGTATGATGTGCCATTCTTTAATAAAAAAAAAAAATTCAATTCAATTTTATTTGTATAGTGCTTTTCACAGTGGACATTGTCACAAAGCAGCTTTACAGAAATAAATACATTCAAATTAATTTAAACCAAAAATAAACTGGAAATATGTGAATTTATCATTTTTATATATGTTAATATATCATTTATGTGAAAATGGTAATCACTGCACATTGCTGTGGTAAAAGTGGAATAAAACACTTGGGAGCATGCAGAAGGAAAATAAATCTTCAGGGTGGTAACTTTAACTGTGCTTTGCATCGAGCCACATCACACCACACTGTGATTATCTATCTATCTATCTATCTATCTATCTATCTATCTATCTATCTCTCTCTCTATATATATATACAGTTCTGTGCAAAAGTCTTAGGCAGATGCAAAGAAATGCTGTAGAGCAAAGACACCTTCAAAAATAATGAAACTAAATGTTTCTACATTAAAAAAATACTATAAAGAGCATTAAACAGTAATAAATGAAACAAAGTCAATATTTGGTGTGATGATCCTTCACTTTAAAAAAAAAAAAAAAACAGTATCTCAGGTGCAGTGTGTGCAGTTTTATAAGGAAATGAGCTGGAAGTGTTACTGAGCATCTTGCAGAAGCAGCCACAGTTCTTCTGGAGACTTTGACTGTCGACTCGCTTCTTATTTCTGCAGCGAAACCCAGCAGCCTTCATTATGTTTTTATCTGAAAAGTGTCTCTTTATATATATATATATACTACACAAATGTCTGACATCTTGTTTAAAACTAAAAAAAAAAACTGAAGAACCAAACCAGACATGTTTTTAAGGTTTGCATATGTTTTAGGTTTTCCATGTACTATAAACATATTCTAGGCATATCTGCAGCGCCCCCTATCTCACTCCTTACCACTACCACTGTCACTCCTATATAACGTCCTGAGAAGATTGTATAATATTGCACTGAATATAGATCGCAGCTGCAGGATCACCATTTAGCGCCTTTTCCTTAAGTCACAGAAGGTTAAGCTCATTTTATGCGGTCATATCCTAATTTGTGCCCTCTTTATTGCTCCACTGGCTGTGATAAATGAGCTCAGAAAGGGCCATTAACTTATAATTAGTGGAAAACATGAACAGAAACGGAAAGACTGCAAAGCTCGTGAGGTTGTGTGCTAAATCTCAGTCCGTATCACTGGTGAGTGTTTTCACACATTCGCTCACGCTCCATCAGTAATAATGAAGGGCTGGATTTCCCAGTTTCACTGCAGTGTGATGCAAGGTTCATCAGACTCCATCATCTGGCCACTCACTGTAATTAGTTTATCTGTGTTGGCCTCGTTACGGTGTGCAGCCCACAGAGTGCCGTGCGGCAAATCTGTCTTATTTGCCACAGATAATGAGGTCCGAGTGGCACCGGGATGGCGCCGGTATTCTGCATGAACATCACACTTGTTGTTTTATAAGTGATTAACTGACTTGTCCATGCTAAAAAGGTCAGGCGTTTTCTCTGTGTGAGTTCTGTTGAAAGAATGTTAGCACTCACCGGTCTCTCTGACTTTGTGTATTATCAGAGCAATTATTATGCACAAAATGCTAGTTTGAATTAGCAACACGGTATCGGCCCTTCTCCTTAATACTTCCTGTTGTTTTCCAGTCAGGTCAATGACAATTTTTGTATCTGTTGCATTACAGTGTTTGTTTTTTTCATCATATCATCATAGGATATAATTTTGTGAACATATATTACACATATTGGTTACACTGTCATAACTGAAACTCTCCCAATATATCATAAACAAACCCCTTTTAATACATTACACCGAAACCAAAACTCTTCTTCATACACTGTGATAACTGAATCCCTTCCAGTGTATTACATCATAACCAGAACCCCTTATGTCAGAACTAAAACTAAAACTGTAATGCTGCAGCATACTGCGACATTCTATACAATTGTGCGCTTCCAGCTTTGTGGCAGCAGTTTGGGGAAGAACCACATATGGAAGCGAACAATTGTATAGAACGTCTCTGTGTGCTGTAGCTTTACAATTTCCCTTCACTGGAAGTAAGAGGCTGAAACCTGTTCCAGCATGACAATGCCCCTGTGCACAAAGCAAGCTCCATGAAGACATGGTGTGTGAAGGTTGGAGTGGAAGAACTCGAGTGTCCTGCACAGAGCCCTGACCTCAACCCCACTGAACACCTTTGGGATGAACTGGAACACCGACTGAACCCCAGACCTCCTCGACATCCCGACATCAGCGCCTGACCTCACTAATGCTCTTGTAGCTGAATGAACACAAATCCCCACAGCCACGCTCCAACATCTAGTGGAAAGAGTGGAGCTCATTATAACAACAAAACACACAGGGAATAAATCTGGAATGAGATGTTCAACAAGCACATGTGTGTGTGATGATAAGGTGTCTACAAAGTTTTGGCTATATAGTGTATATTACATCATAACCATAACCCCATCTAATACAAGACATCATAATCAAAACATCAGAACCGAATCAGGTCCTGATACATGAAGTCATAAAAAAAGAACCTCCCATTAAATATAACGGAAGAAATCCAATATATTACCCAAAATATTACCCCATTCAAATATATTGCTTTATAACCAATCCCCCTTCCAGGACATTATGTTATAACCAGTACATTAAGTCATATCCAAAACCCTTCTCAGTGGATTATTTTATAACTCAAACCCCTGTAGTCCATTACGTCATAAACGAAACCACTTCCAAAACAGACGCCCCTCCTGATTTCTGTATTATTATGTATTATAGTTCGGGGTGGAAATGGAGTCTTTCATGCTATTTCATATACTATGTTGTAAATACATGTATTTCACATGTATTCTGTACATTTCTGAAATAAAATAGAACGTTTCTGATTTTCTTTGCTTGATTTGAGGTTAGAAAGCCTCAGCTTCTGAAAGTAAAGAGGCAGACACCTGATTAATTATTAACTCTCACCTCAGTAGTGGGAATACAGCAGTACAGAATTCCAGTTTAATTATTCCTCATTCTTCTAATTCATGCACAGGCTTCCCGCTTTGCCTGTTTATAATGCGTAACTGCAGTGCGTGATGTAGACACATGTATAAGGGTGTTCAGCATTTGCATCATTTTTTACAGTGCTCATATTGAACCTGACCTGAATCTCAGAGCATGGTCGATTGCATGAAATGCTAGGGCAAACATCTAGAGGCTAGCATAGTGCTAAATATTTTATTTTGCTCATGAATTATTGCCTCAGAGTGAGGCAAACTAAAAGAAAAATGGACATCTAGGTGAGGGTGCATAGCTTGAAATGATCAGGTTTTATGAAGTGTTTTCTTTATAGAGAGAGAGTTTTGTTATTATAAAAAATAATGTTTAATATATGTGATATCTCAAACGATAGAAGGAGAACAAGAATATAAAGGAACACCAAGGATTAAAAGAGGAAAATATAAAAAGGTAAAACCCAGCTAGTCCCATCGGTGATAGAAGAACTCGCTGTTGTGACCCTTAAGCTGGAAGAGTGGATCGTTAGTGGTGAAAATTATCTATGAATGTGACTTCAGGTTATCCCATGTTAGCTTGTTTGCTAGTATTGGCAAAGAAGATTACAAAACATTCATAAATATGTCTCTCAGGTGATCTGCATAGTGTTAGCAATGAAGATTATGAACATAACATTATGAACTTAAAATTCCTGTCAGGTTAGCTGATGCTATCTATTTATCAAGCATTAGCGTTGAAGATTATAGACATTATGAATATGACTTAAATTCCTGACAGAAATCCACCTAGGTTAGCTCATATTACATAGCTGGCTAGCATTAGCCATGAAGATTATGAACATACAGTATATTATTATGACTATAGAATCCTGTCAGATTAGTCCATGTTAGCTAGTTGGCTAGTTTTAACAGTGAAAAGTATGAATATGATTTAAAATTCCTGTCAGAAATCTTATTAGGTTAGCTCATGTTTGCTAGTATTATGCATATATATTATGATCAAAAATCCTGGCAGCTAATTTTAGCATGCTAGGCTAATGTTAACATTGAACATTTATGAATATTGATTAGAAGTCCTGTCAGATTAGCTCATGTTAGCATGATAGGCATAGGCTAGTGTTAGCATTCAAAATGTTGAACATTTATGAAGATAACCAAAAAAAATCCTGTTAGAAATCCTGTCAGGTTTGCTCATGTTAGCTAGCTGGCTAGCATTATCAGAGATTATTGTGAACATATTGTGAACATTTTTGATTCTTACTTAAAATCCAGTCAGAAATTCTGTTAATCAGGTTAGCCCTCGTTAGCCCTCATGAACATGTATGACTTAGAAATCCTGTGAGAATTATTATCAGTATAACTTATATTAGCTAGCAAACCTGTAAAAATAAATGTTTATATGTGTATGAATGACAATAACTTCCTTTTTCTTCCACACAGCGACTGGAAGACATCGTTTGTGCTTCGTTATTATGATAGCATAGTGTAGACTACGAAGTGTATAAACACAGAATATTAAGTTTGCCATTTTAAAAATCTGGTAAACTGTGTGATCTTTTCTTTTTCTCTAAAAAGCACCAGGACTGCGTTCAGAAGCATCTGGGCCTTTTTGGCTCACGTTTGCTTTTTTCCCCATTTGCATTGCTCAACAGGAGCACCTGCTGCGCTTCCCCTCGGCTACACGTGTCCGCCATTTCCTTTGAACACACTCCTAATCACAGCGGCAGATAAAGAGCCACACACACACACACACACACACACACACACACACACACACACACACGCACTGCAGCCATGCATTTTTAAATGAGCTTCCTCCATGGCGATGCCTTCAGGGGCCACGCGTCCACTTAGCCGCTGTGTCGTTAGGAATTAAATGAGCACGTTGCTGTTGTGCCGCTTCATCCATTTACACTTTAATTATGAGCAGAATGTTTGGGAGTGAAACACGGCGGCACTCGGTCATGAGGAGAGTCCATAATGGAAATGTAAACATGTAAAAACATTCATTTTCACTTCAGGCACAGTGATTTTGGACAAATCCTGTATCCTGATTATCCAAGAGGTTTCTTAAGGTTTTTTTAGTTTAGCATTTAGCTTTGTGCTAAACATTATTACACTCACCTCACTTCAAGATTTTAGACTAAATATACCAGTGAATGTTATGAACATTCATGAATATGACTCACAAATATGGTTAGGGTAGCTCATGCTAGCTAGAAGACTAGCTTTAGCAGTAAAGATTATGAACATTAATGAATATGACTTAAAGATCCTGTCAGAAATCCTGTCAGGTTAGCTCATGTTAGCTAGTAGGCTAGTGTTAAAGGTGAAAGTTATGACCATTTATGTATATGGCATAAAAAATCCTGTCAGGGTAGCTCATGTTAGCTCATCAGGTTAGGAGTGAAAAATTTGAACATTTAGGAAAAGGACTTAAAAATCCTGTCAGAAATCCTGTTAGGTTGGTTATTGTTAATTAGCTGGCTAGCATTAGCCATGAATATTATGAACATTTAGGCCTCTGTCTTAGAAATCCTGTGAGGTTAGCTGTTGTTTGCTAGTAAGCTAGTGTTAGCAGTGAAAGGTATTAACATTTTTTATTATTATTATTAGTGTTAGCAGTGAAAAGTATTAACATTTATTATTATTTAAAAATCCTGTCAGAAATCCTGTCAGATTAGCTGTTGTTAGCTAGTAGGCTAGTAGGACAGAATTCTTATCAGGGTAATTTATTTTAGCTAATATAGCTAATTAAAGCATGGAACTAGCAGCTAAACATTGTGAAAGTATTATTACACTCACTTAGCGTTGTGAGTGTTTTAAGCTCTGTATGGATTTAATGCTAAACTGGAGGCTATTAGCTTTTGTTAGCTACTTCTTTAGCCTCATAGCTCAGGTGTCTGGAAAGAAGACTGCATTCCTGTCAATATTACACGAATTGTAACAGTTGGATTGCTATAAAATCTAAAGAGTTGCCTCATCCAGCGGGACACGACACAACAAATGCGTCCAAGAACTTTTTTTTTTTTACTCCAAATCACACGATCAGATGCTTTCGCTCTCTCCCGTCTCTGTGATTCTGCACCCACCCCAACAGACTTACTGCGACTTCTTCTCCTCCTATGCCATCTGTCTGATCTCTCACTCAAACAGCTCGAACCGCTCGGCCCTCTCCTCTCCCCCGAGTCTGGCACAGTCATCCATCATGCAGATAGATATCAGCTCCGGCTCTCGAGTCGCACCGAGCACGAGGAAGCTCGTCCAAAACAATCAGATGCTCGTCCTCGGCCAACGAGCTCGAGCAGAAATACTATGACACAATTCCATAAGCAGTAACCCAAATGCAATTACTTCTGCGAGTGTTTGTTTCTTATTACAAACACAGAATAGACGCAGGCCATATATCATCAGAGCTGAGAAAAGCGGAGTGTGTAGCAGTGTTTGACCCTGATAACGTCACTCACACGCCTGATGTGCACTTTGCAAGTCCACTGAGGGAGTTTGTCTTCAGGAAGTTTTCAGGACTTTGGGGAGATGGAGAAGTAAAAGGTACTAAAATAAGGAGGGAAACTGTACATGAGGAAGCTTCTCGGATACAAACCAATGCAGCATGTCTACAGTTTCAGGTAGCTTCCTGGGTTCTCAACCTTTTTTTGGATAGTGACCTCCATTTTATGGACCACAAATTCTTACAACTGCCACTGCCTTTAATTATTTAATTAACTGATGCTGTAACAGTGCAGTAGATTCAGTACTTTATAACTGCACATTACTTTATGTTTAACTACACAGGTATTAAAGACTCTTATACCACAGCGCTAATAAGTTCTGGATTCTGGTCTGACAGTAGCACAGCTGCAAATCACAGGTTTATATTTAATGTGCTAATTCTAATATACTTTATCGTTTCTATAGTAACACCTCATACACAGGAACTTGTGTTATTTAAAAAAGAAACCATATAGAAGAGGTTTATATAACTTTTATGGAAGGAGTCTCCAGTGTCAGGGCTTTGTAAAAGATGTAAGATTTCCACTATGTTCACATATTCCCAGTCTTCAGGACAGAGGAGCTTCCAGTTTCACCGTAATAGGACAAAGATTGTTTGTTGTTGTTGTTGTTGTTGTTGTTGTTGTACAAAGAGAGGCTGGGGAGGGAACGACATAAGCGAAAACGTGTTTTGTGGACGCTCCACAACATTGAATATATCTATAAACAGTTAAAAAGCATGACATGTCGTTCTTTAATAAAGTGTACATTTGTAATCTTTGGCAAATTGCTGTGGTATAAGAGGAATAAAACACTTCTGGATGTTGCTGTTATAGGAAAATAATCATCTGAGGTGGTAGTAATGGCTTGACACAAATCACACCATCCCATCATGGATTATTTTCCTAGATTTTAGGAAAATGTTTAGAGAGTAATTGATTCAAGAGAGAAAAATGAGAGGCTGGTAAGGTAACGAGCGTTTATAGCTGCTATAACAAAATTAAGAACAGGAACTAAACTTGTTTTGTGCTTATTCCAGAACATTAAATACAATTAAACAGTATAACTACGGATAAAAAGTACAGTACTGTGCAAAAGTCTTAGGCACATGCAAAGAAATGCTGTAGAGCAAAGACACCTTTGAAAATAATGAAACTAAATGTTTCTAGATTAAAAAAATACTATAAAGAGTAAACAGTAAACAGTAATACATGAAACAAAGTGAATATTTGGTGTGACGATCCTTCACTTTAAATAAATAAAGCAGTATCTGAGGTGCAGTGTGTGCAGTTTTATAAGGAAATGAGCTGGAAGTGTTACTGAGCATCTTGCAGAAGCAGCCACAGTTCTTCTGGAGACTTTGACTGTCGACTCGCTTCTTATTTCTGCAGCGAAACCCAGCAGCCTTCATTATGTTTTTATCTGAAAAGTGTCTCTTATGGAATCTGTTGCTTTCTTTACTGACATACAAACATTTAATTTTGTGCTGGAAAACTAATGTTTGGAATCTAAAATGTTTTTGTATGGAATCAATAATGTAGAAGTCATACATTAGAAGTCAAATAGGGTACCTAAGACTTTTACACAGTTCTGTCATGTTCTTGTTCTTTAATTAATAAAAATTGTAATCATTGGCAATTTGCTGCAGTATAAGAAGAATAAAACATATAGGGACATGCTGTTATAGGAAAATAATCAACAGTGGGGTGGTAACTGCGCTTAGCCAGTAAGAACTCACCATTTTGGACATCTACTAAGTGAAGAACAGCTCTCATTAGTGAATTCAGTTTGATCTGTTTTATATTCCGTGTACGTGTCAGAATGATGCTTTCCATTTCCATCATTTTTAGACACGATTGTTTTTCAAAATTCCCCTCACCGGGTGCTTATGTATAAAAAAGCAAATAAGGCTTTTCTCTTAAGAGCTTCTCCTCGACGTGCACCTTGCATACATTATGCACTTATGCAAATCCGGCTCCGTATGAGGGATGAGCGGCGAGGTGCTGGCATTTCGCCTCCTAAAGAAAAATAAATCAAAACGCAGCGTGCGTTTGGAGCAACAGACTCACATTTAATCATGTGGGAGATTTGGGTGGAGTTTAGGAACAGCGTGGAGCCTGCAAATGGAGAGGATTTATTCTCTAATTTTAAATTAGAGGCAGAAGAATTGCACATAATGTACAGCTTTGTGAGGCGAGGTCAGAACGAGCTTTCTAAATTGACTTGCTGCAGTGCAAAGGGATCTACGTGTACTATTCTCCACATCTGAGTTTCTCGAGAGCGTATTTCACACATTTAAACTCCTCCTTGTTGTCTGTCACGTCTAATCGGACCTCAGCAAGGCCAAAGACACGACTTAACCAAATCAGACTGCGCTTAAGTCTAATCTAGAGCAGTAGAGCTCTAAATATACACCATGTGACACCATTAACAAAAAGTGTTATCATACAATAATCATAAAAATCCATTTGTAGTTACATTTACTGTATCTGTGAAACAACTTCCTGTTCTCACTGACGTTATAGCAGCTATAAGTGGCCGTTCCCTCAACCGCCTATATATTTTTTTCTTTCCTGAAGTTAATAAGACATAAAAATTACAGTTATATTACAGAAAATTATTCAACTCCTTCTGACCAATCAGAAACCAGAATCCAAAGCACTGTGGTGTAAATGGTTTTATTTATATGTGGCCACTAGATACTAAATCAGGGACCTCAATTTGGGAAAATTGATTGACTGTTGTTTCTCTTAAAGGTTCTATGGAGAACCCTACAACATAGTGTTCTTCTATCACAAAGGGTTCCATGTAGAACCTTTATTTGGAAGCTAAGAAGCCATAAAGAACTTAAAGAAATGGGTAATGAAGTGTGCAGTACAATCCCTAGATTTCTTTCTTTCTTTAGGAATCTAACATGTAGCTCTATTGGTACTTGTATAATTAAGGGTTCTTCACTTGTTCCTCTGGGGGAAACCTTATTTAGAAGTTAAACACACTAAATTTTCCAATGAACCCTTAAAGAACCCTTGAAGAACCTTTTTTTTCTCCCTAAGAGTGTATGCTTTAACTGGTTAAGCAAGCAGTCCAAATTTTTTTTTGTTGTTGTTGTTTTTGTACAAAGAGAAGCTGGTGAGGGAACGACATAAGCGAAAACGTGTTTTGTGGACGCTCCACAACATTGAATATAACTAAATTGAATTGAATATATCTATAAACAGTTAAAAAGCATGACATGTCTCTCTTTAATAAAGTGTACATTTGTAATCTTTGGCAAATTGCTGTGGTGTAAGAGGAATAAAACACTTCTGGACGTTGCTGTTATAGGAAAATAATCATCTTTGAGGTGGTAGTAATGGCTTGACACAAATCACACCATCCCATCATGGATTATTTTCCTAGATTTTAGGAAAGTCCAACAGTCCAAACTATTGCTAATTATTTTTAATCTTAATACCTAGAACCTTTCAGGAGTTTATATAAACTGTCTTGGTACTTGGTGAGTGGAAAAAAAAGGTTCTTCAAGGGGTCTTTAAAGTTTCATGAGCTCTGTCACATACGTTCCACATTTCAGTGCAGGATACATGATCAGCTGTCAGTCCTGCCATTTATCTGTCAGATTACTGCACAATGGATTTCTTTCTACACAAATAATGGCGGGTTTTATGGATTTTTATGACATGCTGTCTGTTTTTTTGGTTCTACTGAGTGTGTGTGTGTGTGTGTGTGTGAGGGTGTGAGAGAGTGCGAAAGAGCGAGTGTAAGATGGAGATAATGAAGTCCGTAGAGTAAAACCTAGCAGGAGGTTGAGTTTCTCCTCCCACAGCAGAGTTTCTTCACGACACAAAGGAACCCTGAGAACCGGAGATGTTTGAACATGACGAGCTGAAACTTCTCATTCAGGAAGAAAGGAAGAGGAGAGAGAGGAACTCAGAGAGGAAGTGGAGTGTGAAAGCAGATGATAACGTGGAATAATATGGACGGAGTTCCCAGCAAGATGGTTTAAGATTCGGAAAGAAAATAGCAGTAACATACACCACTTTTGTTTTGTTTTTTTCACGATGGGATTTTTCTTCTGTACAGAGCGCGTAAGCGTTCTTCTCTGTTTCGATGATGACGCGACGGCGCAGGAACATGGCGCACATTTACACACCTGCTATCTGATTATAAACAGAACTGATTATGAGGATTATGTCCATTTAACTACAGCGTGTAACTGTCCAACAACCTTGTGAGGAAATCACACTTATCTAGCAAAGTCTTCTACCTCGTTTTGGTGAAATATATTTTCTTAAAGCTGAAATGACAAAATATATTAAAAGCAGAAAACCTCATTTTTGACCAAAACGTGATTTTTTTCTAAAACAGAATATAGCCACAGCGACAACTGAAAGAGTTTTCCAGACCAAAACACGTAATATCATGTTGTTATAATGAAACACAGTGCTGTGTAATAAACACATTAAAAAAACATGTTTTTATTTAACAAAGATGTTAATTTAACACTTAACTAAGTTTAACATGAAGACATCTTCAGGACAGAGGAGTTTACGCTTCTTCACGATTTCTTGGTCACATGACTAGCTGCGTTTTTTTTTGTCTTAATAACTTCAAGAGAGAGAATGTAACTATAAACAGGTAAAAAGTACAACAAGTCAATCTTTAATAATAAATAAATAAATAAATAAACAGTTGCTGATTCTGTTATAGGAAGGTAACTTTAACTATTTCTATTTTCCCAACAGTCCAAATCTGACAAAAAAAATATTTAACTAATTTATTTTATTTAAAATAAATAAATAAATAAATAAAGTTAGCATCGTACTCTCATGAGATCATTAAAGACTCTTCACTTTTTCATGCTCTTGGTGGTGACAGTTGATTTGTGCTTGGACTCTCACGACTTTCCTTTCATTAAAAAAACGAAAGAATTTGTCCAATTTTAATCATTTTGAGTCTACACGAAGATTTTTTGTAGCCACAAGGAACAATATAGCTGATTAGGTATCAAACTGTACGCTGATAAAGCTGATCACATGACATTCAGTTATTACACTTAACTAATTATGTCATTTGTTGATCGACAAAGACACAGCAGTGTGTTAATTTTTTTAAAATAATAATAATAATGTGTTTATTTAGCTTGAAAATACAAAAACTTATTCAAAGCATCGACCTCCTGATGGGGGCAGTGTTGCGTTTTGCAGCGTGTGTGTGTGTGTGTGTGTGGTAAAGACTATATGTTAATGTTCTCTTCATATGCCCTCTGTTTAAAATATAATAGTGGTGCAACAAGCAATGCATGGTCCAAATGTACACACAGACTATATCTGTCACCACACGCACACACACACACACACACACATGCACACACTTATTAGCAGTAACTCTTCCCAGTGATAACTCGTGGACGTGAGCAGCTGACGGTAAACACCTCGGATCGGCGGTGTGAGGTTCCAGGTGCGGCTGTGTCTCAAATCGTTTCACAAAGAGACGTTCACTCCGAATCCCGCTGCTCGTCTGGTGCGTCAGAGAGACACTGAGCAGAGAGGAGGGAGGAGTTCGACCGTGAAGAAACACACAACATAAACACGAACCAGCTCAAAGAGCAGCAGGAGGCTGAGAACGCTGCACTTAAAAGATCAGGAATGAAGAAACGGAGTCGAAGTGGAGAAGTGAACGGCTTAGAAATGAGACACTTCAGTTATCTGTTAAAAATGTAAATGTTTATGAGCCTTTATTTAACACTCTGTGCCTCATTTCTGACTGTTTTTCTTCCTAAGATTACTTGGAACTCAATTTACACACCTCATAAATCAATCCTCTCTGAAAATTATTTAATCATTCAATCTTTTATCATTAAGCTTAAAAATGGTTAAAGTCACGGCAGCATTGAAGCTTGTAGCTTTGATTATGACTTCGCAAGAAGCCGAACAAAATTTCCAATAAAGTTTCCTCATTTACATTCTGAAATTAGGAAATTTTTTATGTTTCTCTGCTGAACTTGATGCTATTTTTTGAAGAACTCCAAAACAAACACACTGTAGGACACTAGAGGGCGTCAAGAGCGAGAAAGGGAACAACTGCTCACAGCTGCTATAACAGAAGTGATAACATGGATGTTCCACAATATTAAATGTAACTAAAAACAGATAAAAATATAATAAAAAAGTAATCCTTGGCAAATTGCTGAGGGATAAGAGGAATAAAACGCCCCCACACACACACACACACAGTTTTATTTCTTTCTTATCCGTTTCTGTGATTTATTTCAGATTGAGAAATTGATAATCATGACACTAACAACTGTGTTTGACTAAAATTTAACTTAATATTGTACATTATTAGAATTTTTAGCTTCTTAAAAGGTTGTGTCGAAGTGTATTTTATAAATCGAGTTACCAGTTTATTAGAAATGCTGATTTAATAAGTATAACTATGCAAACTATTGACTTAAGTGCAGATAAATAATGAACAACAGATTTATATTTTATTGTTTCATGGCAGCTGGATAAGTTTCTCCAAACCTCACTAAAGATTATCCAGCACCATGAAGCTGCCAAACATTCAAAAAAAAAAAAAAAAAAAAAAAAAAAAATCATAACATGAAGTGCTCATGTTTTCTGTCAGAGCCACCTTCACTGCGTTAAACTCCTAACTGTGTTTCTCCCGGCTCAGTGACTCTCGGTATCAGCTCCAGCCAGCCGAGCTCAGCTCTCCTCTCCGCCGAGCAGCCAGACGAGAACCAACGCTTAACACCTGATCCGTGTTGTTCTTTACAAAAAAAACCACACTGACCTCAGATTGAGGTTTAGCCTCTGAGAAAAAGTGAGCAAACATGGCTTTTATTTAGCTTCGACAGGTCAAAGGCGGAGAACACAAGCAGGGATCGGAGCAAACATGGAGATTAAGCCATGTTCACTCGATGCTACGGTTCCACAACTGGCTTTTACAAGAACATTACGCTAAACGAATGCGTAGCGCGCACTCCTCAGACTCCACGCTGACTCTCAAGTTCATGAGCTCTTATTCCAGCCGTAATGAGGAGAGCAAAGTGAGCGGAAATACATTAGAGAGACTCAAGGACACCTTAATATCGGGCCACATGCGGTTTGTGGAATTACTTTGTGTGACTTGAAAATGAATTAGTAAATGAAATAGCAGTAAAAGAAAAATTGCACTTTTGTCCTTTTTAAAAAAAAAAAAAATCATACATCAGTTTAAAATCTAAAACAGTTTAAACACCAAGGAGCTGCTGGTTGACGCAGACATAAATTCCTCACTCCTGTAACTATATATAGTTATTCTTCCTATTAGTTTCACTGTATTTACTCGACAGGCTGTAATCCTCAAGAGGTCTGTCAAATTTTTGTCCATTTTTGATACCCAGGTTTAACAATCAAACCTGTATAACTGTAAAGCTATATGTGCTATATCATTCCTAGCACAGCTACAGCTAAATATCAGTGTTCTAATGAGTTAAACCAGGCAACACGTTCACTTTTATTCAGTCTTATTTGAGGCAAGAAAAAGGTTCAAAGAGAAGAGAGATTGGGAATCAGGATAAAAAAATACGGCTTTTACATGACATCAAGCAGAAATCATTGAGCTTTCGCACAGAGCAGGAGAAGGGAATTAAGAAGAACATGTTAGGGAATGAAGAAGAGCAGTGGAGAAAAACAAGATTCAGGAGGAAACAGACACAACAAGAGAAAATACAAAACAGTGGATAATAAGGGTGTGCAAACTTTTACACAAATATAAAAAACAAAACAAAAAACAAACAAAAAAAACAAAAACAAAAAAAAAAACCCAAAAAGAGCTAAAAAGGTAAAAAGTAAATAGTAGGGGTGTGCAAACTTTTGGACCTATTGAAAAAAAAAACAAAAAACACACAAACAGGTTTGCTAAAAAAAAAATACAAGGCAACAGATTGCAAAAGTGTGTAACAAACAAACAGATAAATAAATAATTAGGTAAAAACCCAGAACACCAAAGCACAAATAGTAAGGGTATGCAAACTTTTGCAAAAAATCTATGCAAAAAAAAAAAGATAATATATAAAATTTTTCATATGAAATATATTAATAATCCAAACATTATAAATATATTAAGAAATAAAAGTAATAACTAATAACTAGTGTAAAATATGAAATAATATTTATACTGCTTATCAGTATGTAGGACAATGTAAAAAGAAATATACTGTATACACACACACACACACACACACAGTATACTGTGTTATTATTCGAGATAGAAACCTGATTATCTATAATCTGCTCTGTTTAAAGGAATTTAAAAAAAAAAAAAAAAAAAAAAAACATCTGCAGGCAAACTGTCATGAATTTATTTTTTAAGGAAAAAAAAAAACAGTTTGATTTTATGATAATGCGATGTTTATTTCTCATACTGCCTGTCAGTCAGTGGTCTCACTTTCCCCTCGGGTCCTTCTCTAACTAACTCTCACACACACACACACACACACACACACACACACACTAAAGCACTATAAGACAATTATGTTGGGAAACAGGCAATCTTTTTGTGACTCTAAGCCGTGTGGAGCTACAAACTTACTTGACAGAGGACAAATAAAAAAGAAATGAAATACACTTAGAGGACGGTTTCTGTGACAGTGGGGAGTTTATTGTTTTGAGATGCTGCTTATTGAGACTCATCCCCAGGGACTAGCGCTTCTCCGACTCAGTTCCCGTCATCAATCCGCTCATCCAATCATCCAGCCATCACCGATTCCCAAATCCGGCCCCCTGCGGCTCGCTCGTGATTAGTGTCTCAGCCGGAGCACATCGACACGCTGACAAGATACTTAACGTCACGTCTTTCTGTCACATCTACAGTATTTAATTCCTGACAGGAAGTCAGGTTGCATCACAGCGTTCTCCACTCTGATTGGTCAGAAAGTGTTAAATTCAGTTTCTACACATAATCACAGCTCTTTCTAATCTGTTATCGTTTCTATAGTAACAACTCATTCACTGTGTAAGGACACGTCCTTTTAAAGTAAAGGGAAGGAGTCTCCAGTTTCAGAGCTGTGCAACAGTCAGAGGTAAACCTAAACATCAACTTTCCGACATCTTGCTGTGGTGTAAGAGGAATAAAACACTTCAGGATATGCTGTGAGAGGAAAATAATCAACTTCGTGGTGGTAACAGTAAGTCCGCTTCATCACGCCATCCTGTTGTTGATTATTTTCCTACAACAGCACATTATAACAGTGTTTTATTCTTACTTAATAAACAGTTAAAAGTCTTTGATGGCTTATGCAAATTTTTTTTATTGAAGTATAAAAGATTATTAATGTACTGTGTATCTGTGTACAGAACAGGAATGGCATGTTTATTCTTAAAAAAAGAAAGATTGTAGACTCTAAAAATATCAACAGGTCTGTCTTTAAAACTAAATCTTTCTCAAAAGAAATACTGATGTAAATAATATTTAAAAAAAGATACAATGATTACACTTTAAAATGAAAAAGGGTTAAATCTAAAAAAAGGAAAAAAATGTTCTACATAAATCAAAAGGAACTTTTCGTGAGAGTGTTTGGAGGGGACAGTGTGTGTGTGTGTGTGTGTGTGTGTGTGTGTGTGTGTTGGGGGGCTTTCCATTTGGTAGCACCCTTAATGGTTTAAAAAATACAGGAAAAAATAAATTATTTAATATTTTAAATATTTAAACATGATTTAGACAAAACCACAGCTTTCACACAAAAATCACCTACAATCTTTTCCAAATCCAATTCCAATATTTTTATAAGTTAAAGGATAGGATAAAATTTATTCTTTTTTTTTCTCTGATATCCAATTCAACTTTTTTTTCTGGTATCAGTGTGATACTGATCCTGGGTATCGTATCGGTGCCATCTCTTCTCCTTCTCCTCCATCTTCTTCTTCTAGTCCAAAACCAAAAAATCCAAGATTTGAGCTCTGCTAATATCTTCAGATCTTCTTGTCAGTTAAATAGGCCTCAGTCTTCCTCATTTTCTTCCACAATAATATAAAATCTTAATCACTGGAGGATAAAAGGAACCGGTGGAGGAGCAGCGCAGCAGTGAATCACTTGTACCTGCACCACCACAATGGGATGTAATACGGGAGCGCAGTTTTGGGAAACACCCCTGTGAAGCGAACGTTCAGACCTGCGGGAACGCAGGATAATGGAGCGTGATTGAAGAGGTGACACTTGGAGCGAGCTGCTATAATTACAGAGCCGAATTCGCAGCCTCTCGTCTCTGAAAATCCCCTCGACAGCGTCTCATCAGCGGCGGAGCGAAGAGATCAGCCGTTATTAGGCCCTCCGTTTGTTCCTTGGGAAAGTGATCTCTCATTCTCCTGGACAAAACACAGAGCGAGACAACGACTCGTGTCCTAATTGCATGTTCTTGTGGATCGTGCTTTCCTCGAGCGATGATTTTAGAGAAACCCGTCTCACAGTCTGCTCTGCTGAGGGAATGTAGCAAAAAGGACGAAGAAGGCTGAACGAGGTTAATTTAAAAAATCATGATACAACCTGGATTTAGCCAAAACACACAGTCTTTTAAAAATAAAAAATAAAAATACGGAGAATGTTTGACTGCTGTATGTAAAGGGAATAGAGTAAAGAGATGGTGTAGATGTAATTAGGTACGTACGGAGTAAAACACTCTGATAATCAGTGATAGGATGGTGTGATTAAACGGATCCACCGTTATCACTCCGAAGTTGATTATTTTCCTGAAACAGCACGTCTCAAAGTGTTTAATGTAGCCTTATTTGCTCTGTATGTTGGTACTGTCCATCTGATTATATTCTCATTGTGAAAATATTCACCGATTCCGAAAGGTTCGTCTTCAAGTCTTTTTCCAAGGCTTCTAATATATTCATGTTGTTTAAAAAGTTTGACATTTGCAACTACCTGACCAGCGTTAGACCAGCGTTAGAGCTTTGGCATTGGAAAGTTCTGTTTTTGCCGATATAATAAACCCTGGCGAACACGATGTCTTGGAGTGTTTCCTCGGGAAATTACGTTCTTTTTTCATGAATCGTTTGAGGCACATCTTGTTCTTTTCAAAGATATTGCTTTTTTTAGTTCCTTATTTTGGTGGACAAAATAAAAAAAAATCCTGTACTTGAGTGAAAGTAGAGATATCTTTGATAACACGCAACTGGAGTAAAAGTCTGTTTACATTTCTACTTGAGTTAAAGTACAAATGTCCTTGTTTTTTTTTTCTATGCTTAAGTGTTAAAAGTAAAAACAGACATTTTAGTTATTATTTTGATGATCAGTTTCTAAAACATGACAGTACGTTTCCACGTGTGTCCCGTCGCCAGTGCCCCGCCCCCTGATGAACCCGTCAATCATGAAATCGTGGATATTAAATAAAATATCTTCTTACTCAAGTTGGCTGCTCTTGTAAAGTATTCTTGATTCTAATTAATTTTTTTGTCTGTTCACAGCAGCTTCCAATGACACACTGAAATACACTATTTAAAAAACAAAAAAAATACTACTCCTCTGTAGGTTCAGATGGGAAACACTCAGTTAGCTGTGAAGAAAGAAGGCGGTTGTCATGCAGACAGAACTACTGTATATGCCGTTCATCTCTATTTACAGATGATTAGTTCTATTTATTTATTTTAAATTGCACATTTGAGTGGGAATGCATGTCACTAGAACGGCTCTTTAAATAGACAGTTAGATTCCTGGGCTGCATTGTGAATGGTGTGCTTCAATCTGAATGTGTGTCATATACAGATATTTCAGCCAATCCAGTTTTCTCTTATTTCAGAGTGATAAGTACTGATTGATGTGCTGCAAAACTGGAAATGCTTTAATAAAGCACAGATATTTAGAAAGAAATCTCTTAAGTTCTGTAAGGAATTACATGTATGTATGTACATTTCGTTTTAGCAGTGTGCTGTAATTCAGGAGTGTTAGAGCGTTCATTTTACTGTTTTTAGCATCAGATGAACCGAGGAAGGAGTCTGTGATATCTGATGTTAGTGTCGTAGAATCCAGAATTCAACAATGCTGTGGTATAAAACAAAATACTACATAGGCTTTATAGTGCACATCTAGTACACTGTGAATATAGTAGATTCCTTTCTGCATATTTTCATGATTTCTCATTACATCTCAATAGTCAAGAGTCGTTTATTTGTCACTTGCACAGTTACACTGGGAATGCTGGGGATTGAAATGCTTGTGATGAGGCTCAGATTTAGACGTTGACAGTACAAACACTATTAGACATGAACACACACTTATGTGGACATGAGTGGTTGAGATGATGCTGTAATGTAATAAGGTAAATGAGGTAAATGAAACAGTGGAGTACAATGGCAGAGTAAAGTGACATGTGCTATTAAATAAAGCAGAACAGTAAATATGAGTACAATGGATCGTACATAATAAAAAAATCTGAATATTAACTATCTAAGTGTCCAGAAGTAGCAGTAATAAAGTTTCACAGTGCTAGATGAAGGACTGCTGGCTTCAGTCTGGTTGTCTGTGATTGGATGTATTGTACTTAGGTGTTTCACAGTCTCTTTTGTCACGTCTTCAACTTGTTCAAAACGCTGCTGCTAGACTGTTAACTGGAACAAGGAAGAGGGAACATATTTCACCAGTGTTGATCTCTCTCCACTGGCTCCCAGTTAAATATCGTATCCATTTTAAAACATTGTTGTTTGTTTATAAGGGTTTGCATGGACTGGCTCCTTCATATATCTCCGATCTCCTTCTGTTCCACTGTAACGCCTCCAGGGAACTTCGATCAACTAATAGTCTTCAGTTGATTGTTCCAAGGACACGCTTGAAATCAAAAGGAGATCGTGCCTTTTCAGTGGCCGCTCCACAGCTCTGGAATAATTTGCCACCCTATATAAGAACCCTATATATGATTTTGAGTCTCTTCTTAAAACTTATTTATTTACTGTTGCATATGGTCATAAGTAAGTGCAGTGGCATGACTGTAGTGTACTATAGTGTATCTGTTGCTGTGTTCTATGTTTACTTTTGTATTTTTGGTATATGCTTAAATTTTGTACAGCACTTTGGCCAACAGCTGTTGTTTTTAAATGTGCTTTATAAATAAATATGACTGACTATGGCTGACTGACTGGATGCAACAGAAGCGTCTGCCAGACAGCGATGTCGCAAACAGATAATGAGCAGGATGAGTGCAGTCCTCAGTGAATGATAGCTTAGATGATACCAAGCTGTATGATCCCTAGTGATCTCTGGCTACAGGTTGAATTAGTTAAATAGGTTAACTAATATCAGCCCTTTAGGACGGCTCGTTTGAATTCCAGCAGCCATGCTGCATTAGCGTCTGTAATGCTGAGAGGGATTTGTCTCTCTCGTGCTCTCCCACATCCACTCGGAACTCTCTGCTGGCCTTCAGACTGCACTCAGAAATCTACTCATGGCTAAACTTCAATTTCATGCTCCGCTCTATCTTCAAGATCGCTCCAAACACTGGTTATAGAATCTAAACCCCGCCATCACCTCGGCTTGTGTCGCTCATGTGCAGTCTGTGGATAAGCGATTGGTTGGAGCTCGTTTACAAAGTCATCTACAAAGTCAAGACTCAAAAACTGATTAATTGCTCATGCATGTGTGTGTGTGTTTGAGTGAGTGAGTGAGTGAGTTATAAAGCTTAATGCATACTAAATACATTATGAATATTCCTGTAGTTAGATATGACTCACTCCTGCACTAACCATGAACGCTGAGCTTTTTACAAAAGTATTAATCATTTTAAATAATTAAATATCACATTAATTAGAAAATAGCCTCTGAAACTCAGATTCTGCTTTCTGTTTCTTTGGAGTTCTTTATCAAGCTGCATCTAATAATCCATAAAATGAAATCTTCTGCACTCAGGCCTTGATGCACCACAGACATATTTTCCAAGTCAGTGGAAATTCAGAGTAATCTTGATGCGTTATAAGTGCTTCTATTCAAGAAATAAATGGACGCACATCCATATATGTGATGTACGTATGTACAGCAAAAAATAGGATTCAAAAGATGTATATAAATTACTACATCATCATCTTTTAAACTGTTCATCTGTCCAATAGAGCATCAGGAATATGAAAAAAAAAAAAAAAAACCCTCACTCAGTAATGCAGCATCTTTTAATCCCTGGTATTATTTGTCCCAGCTAATATTTAAAAAAGGTTAGAAAAGGTTTTGTTTTGTATTGTTAATCAGAAATCACTTCATTTTTAGTGTTAGGAAGTAAAATAAAAAGTCAAACCATTTTGACTGTGACGTCAGGTGTTTATGTCAGTGGGAATTCCGACTTAAAATTAAATTAACCATTATAATGACAGCTACAGTGTAAATCCTTGCACTTCAAAATTGCATGTATACTATAATATCATTATTCTAGTCTTCTATAAAGTCACAACAGAATAATCGACATGTGTGACGTTCATAACCGTTATGAAAAGCTAACACCGTTAAGCTTTTCAGGGTAGGCTAATATTTTTTTGGTTTCTGACAGAAGCTATTGGATTAAACGGAAACTACTCAAAAAAGCGATGGTGACACGACCTCAGTGTAAGTTAATTGTAATACTTAAGTAAACGTCATAAGACCAATCAAGTTCACGTGAACTATCCTCTCATCCCTAGTCCTAAAGAGTAGACAAAACATCAAGAGCTAAAAATTGGACCATGAAAGAAACGCTGCTCGTCTGTGGAGTGTGTGTAGAATATCTACTAAACATGAACAACCAGAAACTGTCATAAAATTCATAGTCGTGCTCGGTGATGGCAGTCATGTGACAGGTAGTTGATGATCTATAGATATTTTTTGAGAGTTTATAGCTATAGCGACCCCCTGACTAGAGCTGATAAAACACACCTGCTGTTCTTTTGAAAATCTGAATAAGACTCTGTGATTGGCTATAGTGCAACCAATCAGAGCCAAGCAATCCAAAAATATTCACTCTTCACATCACCCATAAAACTGGTGGATGAAAACTGATTTATATTAAAATCTATAGCAGGTAGCAGGGTAAGGTATCCATTTTTACTACAGATTTACATGCTAGTTTAATGACAAAACGAAAGAAATAGTTAAACTTCTTAGCTCTGGATCTCTACATCTCTCTCTCTCTCTCTAATAATTGAGATTCAGGAATCCTGTAAAGACACTGTGCAGCTTCGTCCCACCGGTGAGACAGCTGCCCGATAGGATTACCATTATACAAGTTTTTTGGATCGCAGAATCGCCTCCCACTTCAGTCTAGCCCACACGATGCTCTCTGCCAAATTACGAGACAAAAATAACAATAGAGAAATCGACTTGCCCTACTTTAGTTACAGCAGGATGTGAAGTTGCTTGAAACTTTGAAATTATGCTCACACTGCTGGAAGGTTTTTTTTTTGGTTTTTGTATGATTTGCTTAGCAACTAGAATTCATTATTTTGTTGTTCTGCCATAAATATGATTAATTTAATGAAAACAAAAAGATTTTGATTAGCCACTTTTTGCTTGCTCCACAATAATCTGCTAAAAAGGTCACCAAGAAAGGTCACCAAAAAACACAAAACAATTCTTGTTCGTTAATTGGATAGTATAGGGTTCTTAGTAGCCAAAAAAATAGGCTGTCCTTGAAACTCCTCCTGACAGGGAATGTCACGAAGTCAAATGATCAGAAAAACAGAGCAAAACAGGATCAGGAAACTGGAGAACACTGAGAAAGCCAGAAGCTCAAAACCAGGACTCTAAAAATAATTCTCAGAACTGCAACTGGAGAACCTTGCAAAGAACCAAACAGAAAGAGTTTGTTAAATACACTGTGCTGATTGGACGTAAACAGGAAACAGGTGTGTAAGAGTTCAGGTGAGTGAGAGAGTCGTAAATTCCGGGCTGGATTAGGATCGGGATGGAAAGCGCTGGCTCCTGGATCGGATGTGACAGGGAAACACTCTGTTTTAGAGTTTCAGCTGCTTGCTTCCAATAGATCATTCCAGAAAATGGATGAACATAGTGTCTACCATTTTACAAACCTGCGTGCACAAAAGTGATGTATGGAACTGCGCACTCGATCCACAGTTCAGAAGGATTTCTTCTGTGTGAAAGCAAACCTGTGATTATGAGCCACGAGCCAGAATCGGCCCTGTGATTGGAGTCGAGCGTGGAAATGCTTGAATTTTTTTCTTTCTTTTTTTTTTTTAACAGCAAAACACTGGATTTAAAATAATCAGCACACAGTATTCAGGGTTATTCAAAATCCCTGACATTTTTGCTTCTTCCAAGAATTTCTGTGTTAGATGTTTGTTTGACTTATTGTTATTACTTATTACGTTGTTGAGAAAAAGACTGATGTACAGACAAGTCGTAACCTCCTGGCAGAGGCAGTCAGGATTTGGAATTCATGAAAATGCTGATTTCGGTCTCATCTGAATACAACACACGATTACAGCCGTCGCTCCAGTGAAGCTCGGTGAAGTTTTTTGTGCCTTCTCTCAGGAAGAGCTTCTTTCCTGCAACTCTTCTGAACAGCTTGTTGTTATGGATTTGAAACTTGAAACTCGATGACCCCAAGAATAAAATAAACGAGTAATTCTAAAACTGTGATCCCTGGAGTCTCCCTCACCATCTGCTCCATTCCTGGCAAACTTTTTCAGGCTGGTTTAAAATTATTATGGCTTTGAATTTACTAATTCAAGATTTTTTTTAAACCCATTGCTTATGCTTATGTATTTCTACGTCCATATGGGCATAGAAACTGTAATTAAAGCACAACTCTCAACATACACTTAAATGTGTCTAGTACAGGGATGTTACCAAATATGAATGCTCAGATAATAATGAATGAATAATGTGTTTTTATTTAGAGACCTTGTCAGAAATGTTCACATCCGTTTGAGACTAGAGGTGTGCACCAGGACCGAGTTCCCAAGAAAAAAATCACAAAAAAGTCAGAGGTTTTTATTTTCACACAAGCTCACGGGACAAAGAAAGATGCTGCCCAATGCATTTACATCATCAGTTGGTTTCTATTTTAGGAAAATAATGTCCCCTAAAACCTCAGTCAGATAATGTACAACCTACAGGGAGCGCCATCTCGCTAGCACGTGAAGAAGAGAAGTTACCTGTCTGGAAGCCAGAAAAGAACGCTGAAACAAGAAGAAGAGGAAAAGCAGGAAGCAGAATTGTGGTGCGAGATGAAGATAATCTAATAACAATCTAATTAAAGGTGACAACTCTAGGCTAATAAGATATAGATTAATGTAACGCTAGCCCAGTATCATTTAGCAGGCAAGCAGCTAGCTAGGAGTTGGTGCTGAGTTTGGAACACGTAATGATAATTATTTTGGTAAACTTGATTAAAGTTGCATAAAAGCCAACACTTTACGAATGTGGTTTAGTTTTAGCCTACACGATGTAACGATGGTTTATTAGCATGCAGAATATAACGCTAGCACTTTCAGACAGTTATCCTGCCGTAAAGCACTGCTATTGGTGGAATAACTTTTTCGTCAGTGACGCTAAATATTTTACACATATTCATTTTGCCAGTATTTTTATTTAAAATGACTTACAACTGAAGACAAATCCAATTCCGAAGTATTAAGGGGCTTTTTGGCAGTTTTGAGATTTGAACTCACCACCTTCCAGTCTTTAGCAAACTAAATTATATAATCAATCAAGGAAAGTTTCTTTTAATTAAGTCGTCTGTGGAGTTAATGGACTTAATGTTCTTTTTAAAATATGAATCATAGGCTTTAAGTGGCCTTTGTTAATGAGCACTTTATGAGCTGACAAGTGTTCAGTTTTTACTGACTTAGAGCTGTGTAGCTTATCTTACACACATCACACACATCTTACACACCTCACACATCTCACACACATCTCACACACCTCACACACATCTCACATCTCACACCTCACACACATCTCACACACATCACATCTCACACACATCACATCTCACACACATCTCACATCTCACACATCTCACACATCACACACATCTTACACACCTCACACACATCTCACATCACACACATCTTACACACCTCACACATCTCACACACATCTCACATCTCACACCTCACACACATCTTACACACCTCACACACATCTTACACATCTCACACATCACACACATCACACACATCTTACACACCTCACACACATCTCACATCTCACACATCACACACATCACACACATCTTACACACCTCACACATCTCACACACATCACATCTCACACACATCACATCTCACACACATCTCACACATCTTACATCTCACACATCACACACATCTCACATCTCACACATCACACACATCTCACATCTCACACAGCACACACATCTTACACACCTCACACACATCTCACACATCACACACCTCACACACATCACATCTCACACACATCTCACATCTCACACATCACACACATCTTACACACCTCACACACATCTCACATCTCACACATCACACACATCTTACACACATCACACACATCTCACATCTCACACATCTTACACACCTCACACACATCACATCTCACACATCTCACATTTCACACACATCTCACACATCTTACACACCTCACACACATCAAATCTCACACATCACACACATCACATACATCTCACAGATCACTCACATCACACCACATCACATCTCACACACATCACACATCTTACACACATCACACATCTTACACATCTCAAACACATCACACACATCTCACACATCACATCTCACACATCTCATCACATCACAACTCATCACAACTCATCTCATCTCACACATCTCACACATCTCACACATCTCATCACATCTCATCTCATCACATCACATCTCATCTCACACACATCACATCTCATCACATCTCATCTCATCTCACACATCTCATCACATCTCATCTCATCACATCACATCTCATCTCACACACATCACATCTCATCACATCTCATCTCATCACACACATCTCACACATCACATCTCACACATCTCATCACATCACAACTCATCACAACTCATCTCATCTCACACATCTCACACATCTCACACATCTCATCACATCACATCACAACTCATCACATCTCATCTCACACACATCACATCTCATCACATCTCATCTCATCTCACACATCTCATCACATCTCATCTCATCTCACACATCTCATCACATCTCATCTCATCTCATCTCATCTCATATCACACATTTCATCTCATCTGATTCAGTCCTGTCACAGTCCTGATTGATTTGAGCAGAACTGGCAGAAGATTGGTTTTCTTTTCAATTTAAAGTACGGATTTTTTTTCAAAAAAAGTTTCTTAGTCTCATAGGATCAGAATAGTATTATTTTCCAACCTCACACACTTTAATAAATCTTTACTGCATTTTTTCCCCTTTAGCCAGAGTGCAAGCAGTGAGTGCAATTTACAACAAAAATACAAAAAGGCGACGTTTGTAGCCGGATATATATATATTTTTTTTCACTAACATGCCATGCTCAGTGTCAGGCTGTGATGGCTGGAAAGAGTTTGCACTTCTCCAGCACTCGCTTCTGCTCCATTTTTGCATCATGCTTTGTAAAAGCTCGAGATTTTCTCCACTGTGACCATCAAGCTGAACTGATGCAATACAGAGTCTGTCTAGTTTAACTCCTGAAATTATTGCTAAACTTTGTACAACTGCAACATGCTGCTAGTTTATCAAGTCCATCTTTGACACAGGCCACTTTGTAGGTCATCTGTTGCTCTCTACAATGTATTTGCCCCCCCACTCTATCCCATCCATCAGTGGAAAAGGACCACTGTAGGTCTCTGGAACCAGAATATGAACTATAATTGAGTTGGAGTCAGAGGGCAGGTCCTTAGGTAAGCAGTATTTGTGCACTTTTAAGAAAAAGCCATAAATACTGTAGGTTCTAATCCTGACAATGCCACAGCCATCCATAGTTGAGGATCCAGTAGAGCAAAATTGTGCAACAGTGGCAAGGAAAAAACCCCTGAGACTTCATGAGGGAAAAACCTTGAGAGGAACGAGACTCAGAAAGGAACCCATCCTCTTCTAGGTGACACCAGATAGTATGATAATGAGTCATTACACTTCCATAAAATGTGATGAACATGTTATTGAACTGCTTGAATTGTACCTGTCACATTTGTGTACTCCAGAAGTTGTTATTTTATATGAGTCAGTGAACCATAGTAACATTCAGCCGTCACTTCTGAGATCTATCCTTAGGGAAGCAATAAACTAGCGGGTGATATAAACAAATATGATGCACGTAGCAGGCTAAAAGCTAATCCATATGATGATACTGCAAATGTCTTTACCAAGTCTCAACTCCATTAAAGACCTATGAGAGATTTTGGAGCGACGTGTTAGACAGCGCTCTCCACTAACTCCATCCCAATGCTACAGTTCCGGAGACGAGTAGAATCAATGCTAAGAGCTCGTGAGACGCATCATTGTGACATCAGCCGCACCTCCGGGGGACAAGAGTGATTTCTAACAGCAAGACAGAATTTGTTTTCTAAAATTGTTTCTAAAAAATTTTTACAGCAAACTATCAAATCAGACAAGCCAACAGGATACGGCTGTGACTACAGGAGGTTAGGAGGGATAACTGATCCGAGGAGCTCCGTCTTTGCAGTGTTTTTTTCATCTCAGCTATGTAACTATCATATCAGTGAAGTTGGCTTGCTAACTAAAAATTTAAAAGGCTTAGCTTGCTAGTTAGCTAAAATATATGTATATTTAATATACCTACACAGCTCGCCTAAAATCTACATCAAGAAACTAGCTAGCTAGCACTAGATATCTAGGTCACATTCTTACTGAAGAGTTGCCTATAAAGGACACCGTTAGCTCGCTAGCTTTGTTCACTTCACAAATGAGTTTATGGCATGTTTGCGCAGCACCTTGTCTTGAATGTTGTGCACAAACAACAGAGTTGTAAGCATCAAGAGTCTTGTATGCCTTCAGTTTCTCTCCAGTATTAACGCTCAGCGTTTCTCTGAGATGTGTATATACGACCGGTCATCGCAGGCTAGGTCACTGCTTAGCATTATTTAGCCGAGGGTGCCAAGATATAAGGATCTTCTAGAGTTACACCACTTGAAAGTGTTATTTCAGCCAAATAACACTCATTGACTTTTAGTTCTAATCTATAATAATAAATGGAGAACATTTTAGCTAACGTCAAACCGATTCCTAAATAAAATTCTTGACAGTAGCGTCAGGTTGCTAGGCTAGTCGAGTCTTTTTTACAACCAGGTCGCACGCACATCCTTTTAGTTTACAAACACTAAAGAGCTGTATTGTTTAGCACTACTAGCAGGATTATTAACTAAGTTAGCTAGAGTTTCTTTTTTTTCTGAAAACATTAACATTGACAATCGTGCACTTTTCAAAAAGCTTTTTTGTAATTATCCACTTTTAGATAATAAAAAGCAAATAAAAAAAAAACAGTTTTGGTATAAAAACGCTGGTTTAGCATAGCTTGAAAAACAAAAAAGAAAAGAGAAGATATGTTTTCAAATTTACCCGTGTTAATGTGGACTAGAGCTTAATCTGATGAATAATAAATACAATAAATTAAAATACAATTTAATTTTTATTTATTTATTTGTATTTTTTTGCTTATTTTTTTCAGTGAAAGATGAATTATAGTAAGGAAAAAACAAAAAAACAAAAACAAACAAAAAAACAAACAAACGAAGCCAGAAAAGAAAAAAAATTGTGTCTCACATTTTAAAGAAAAAGCTCTAACAATCTGAAAAAATCAATAGGAGCCTGTGGGGTGTACTTATTTTCAGTGAGTGCTGTTGTAGGTCTCTATTATGTACATCTGGGACAGAAACGTGCCGTTCACGTGCAGTCACATAGTCTCGATTATCACCCACGTCTGACAAGCCGGGTTTAGAAGCTCATAAAACAGCTCTTACATCATGCACTCGCTCCGAGAAGCAGGCTTTTGTGAATTTCTTTTTTTTTCTTGGCTTTGTCAATAGACTACATGTTTATCAGACCTCGGCGAGAGTGTCTTTGTGATATTACATCCCAGACACAAAGCTGCTGAAAGACGGAGTGCAGTTACCAGGCAACAAGCACTTCAACCAATCAGATGACTGAAGTACATAAGCCATGTGTGTACTGCTTTAGATCTACATACAGTATGATGTGGTGAGTATGTGAGAAATTGCTCCCTACTCACTCAACACTGTGTAGCACTTTTACAGGATCTGTCCCAAACCACATGCTCACTATGAAGGCACATCTCAAAGGTTTCACCATCATCAGTACACTGTGGACGTGTCCCAATCCACATATCATATTTACTATATAGGTCACATAACCACCATAACGAAGGTCCACCATAATAACACTGGATTATGGACTTATCCCAAACCACTAATCGTATTCACTAACTAGGGCACATAAACACAATCCCATCTCTAATTACTCACCATTTGCATTGTCTCAGTCCATGATGGGTGTGTCCCAAACCACAAACCATGATCACTATATAGGCCACATAAAAACCATCTCATTTGAAATGTCTCACCAGAATCAGCTCATTGTGGACGTGTCCCAAACCACACACTGTCCACTATATAGACCTCATAAACACCACCACATCTTAAACACCATGGATGTGTTCCAAATCACACACTGTCCACTATACAGGGCACATAAACACCACCACATCTTAAACACCATGGACGTGTCCCAAACCACACACTGTTCACTATACAGGGCACATAAACACCACCACATCTTAAACACCATGGACGTGTCCCAAATCACACACTGTTCACTATATAGACCTCATAAACACCACCACATCTTAAACACCATGGACGTGTTCCAAACCACAAACTGTTCACTATACAGGGCACATAAACATCACCACATCTTAAACACCATGGACGTGTCCCAAACCACACACTGTTCACTATACAGGGCACATAAACACCACCACATCTTAAACACCATGGACGTGTCCCAAATCACACACTGTTCACTATATAGACCTCATAAACACCACCACATCTTAAACACCATGGACGTGTTCCAAACCACAAACTGTTCACTATACAGGGCACATAAACATCACCACATCTTAAACACCATGGATGTGTCCCAAACCACACACTGTTCACTATACAGGGCACATAAACACCACCACATCTTAAACACCATGGACGTGTTCCAAATCACACACTGTTCACTATACAGGGCACAAAACACCACCACATCTTAAACGCCATGGATGTGTCCCAAACCACACACTGTTCACTATACAGGGCACATAAACACCATCATCAGGTCAGGGTGGATGTGTCTCAAACCACATACCATGTACACTATCTAGGCCACTTCAATATCATCCTTTATCAAATATCCCACAGTCATCAGGCCATAGTGGACGTGTTCCAAACCACACACCCTAAGCATGGTCTAGGCTATCTAACCACAATCCTATTTTAAAAATCTCACCATTGTTTGTTCACTGAGGACGTGTCCCAAACCACACACCATTCCATCCTAAATCCCTTACATTCATTGGTCCACGATGGATATATACCAAACCACACACCTTTTCCACTATATAGGGCACATAAACACCATTCTCAGAGTCGTCATCCATGATGGACGTGTCCTAAACCACACAGAACAAAATACACACTGTAAATATAGTAAACTGTGGACGTGTCCCAAACCACACACCCTATACACTATCTAGGCCACATAAACACCATCGTTTTTCACCAAAATTTTCAACAGAATAAATTCAGTCAGTCCATTATGGATGTGTCCCAATCCACACGGCCCGTGTCTCAAACCATCCCTACAGTTTCGTGTTAATGGCGAAGTGTGTGTGTGTGTGTGTGTGTAAAGTCATTCCACCTCTCTATAGGAGGTTCTCCTGCTCCGCTGCTGTTTGCTGTTTACTTTCTGCTGATTGATCCAACAGATAATTAAACAACAACAATAAAGGACATTAATGAAGACTTTTCTCTGCAGCTCTACGCCTGAATAATGTGCTGCAGTGGAACTGAAACAGACAGCGTCCTCCGCTTTAATGAGACTCAGCAGAACCTTCTGCATGCTGCTGTGAACCAACAACCTGCTGGAACACGGCGTGGAAATGTAATCAGCTGCCCACTGAACCTGAGGAGAGAGAGAGAGAGAGAGAAGGAGAGAGAGAGAGGGAGCGAGGAAGAGAGAGAAAGAGAGAGAGAGACAGAGAGCAAGTGAGAGACAGGGACTGAGGAAGAGAGAGTAAGAGAGAGAGAGAAAGAGAGAAAGAAAGAGAGTGAGAGAGAGAGAGAGCGAGAGAGAGAGAGGGAGCGAGGAAGAGAGAGAATGAGAGAGAGACAGAGAGCGAGGAAGAGAGAGTAAGAGAGAAAGAAAGAGAGAGAGAGAGAGACAGGCAGACAGACAGAGAGCAAGAGAGAGAGAGGGAGTGAGGAAGAGAGAGAAAGAGAGAAAGAAAGAGAAACAGTGACAGAGAGAGAGAGTGAGAGAGAGCGCGAGAGAGAGAGAGGGAGCGAGGAAGAGAGAGAAAGAGAGAGAGAGACAGAGAGACAGAGAGCGAGGAGGAGAGAATAAGAGAGAAAGAAAGAGAGAGAGAGAGAGAGAGAGAGGGAGTGAGGAAGAGAGAGAAAGAGAGAAAGAAAGAGAAAGAGTGACAGAGAAAGAGAGTGAGAGAGAGCGAGAGAGAGATGGCGAGAGAGAGAGAGAAAGGGGGGGGGGGAGAAAGGCAGAGAAAGAGATGCACACGGAGAGGATGACATCATACACCGTTCACACAAGTTCATTTCCTGTATATGGAGAGTGTGTGTGTGTGTGTGTGTGTGTGTGTGAGTGTGAGAGAGAGAGAAAGAGAGAGAGAGAGACAGAGATACAGGGAGAGAGAGAGAGAGAGAGAGAGAGAGACAGAGATACAGGGAGAGAGAGAGAGAGAGAGAGAGAGAGAGAGAGAGAGAGAGATCTACAGTGCCTCTGTGAGAACGGGAACTAACTTGTTTTGCGGACGTTCCACAACTTTAAATGTAACTATAAAAGGATAAAAAGTATTATGCGTTATTTAATTAATACAAAGTTGTGATCGTTGGCAAGTTGCTGTAGTATAAAAGGAATAAAACACTTCAGGTCATGCTGTTAAAGGAATATAATCAACTTCAGGATGGTAAGAGTAACTCAGCTTCGTCACTGATTATTTTCCTGTAACAGCATGACACGCAGAGTGTTTTACTCGTTCTCAGCAAAGCCGTTTTGTCTCTCACACACAGCTGCCCATTTCAGAGCCATCTTTATAAAAATATGGATGTGTAATTTGTGACTGGATCCTCATGGAACCCGTAATTCAATTTCGCATCAAAGCAAAGCCATGCAGTGAGAGAGAGAGAGAGAGAGAGAGAGAGAGAAAGAGGAGAAAATTGACTCCAACACTCAAAGAGGAAAAAAAAATCCCTGATCAAAAGAAGTCTTTATTCCAACAAAGAAGAATCGCACCAAAACAGGGCAGCGCTGGGAAATCTGCCGGAGAAAAGGTCATTCACGCTGCACATCTGAGCACTCACAAGCTGAGACTGTTAGAGGACTTCAAAAAGATAAAAAAAAAAACACACACATTTGTTCAACTCACGCCAGAGTGAATATTTAATGCCTTTAATGATTTAGGCTTTGGAGGGATTATGATCATTCATTAATGGCGTATAATGTAACACATTGTTCTGTTATACGACAATAATCCACACTGACGTGGTGTATGTTTTTGTAGAACAGCGCAATCCGGAGTGTGTTATTCCTCTTATACTGCAGCAACTCGCCAACGATTACAATAATTCATTTCATTTATTAATGAGCGACACATAGCAGCGATACACTCGCTCCCTCACCAGCCTCTCGTTCCTCCTCTCTCTTCACATTAATAAAACAAAAAAAACGCAGCTTGTCATGTTACAGAGAAACCGCAAAGAAGCGTAGACTCCTCTCTCCTGAAGATGACTTTATGTCAAACTTAAAAGTTACAGCTTTCCCTCTGACTGTTACAAAGCGCTGACACTGGAGACTCCTTCCATAACCGTCACATAAACACAATTCTCCTTACAGAAAGCTTCACCACATCAATGATTATTATTTAACGAAGAAAAACGTTTAATCGTATCACTTCTAGTGTTGATCATTTTTGTATTGTTTTAATTACACTCACATATAATCGTACGTATTATTAGTTAAAGTACTGATTTGAAATTCATAGCTAACTGTAGCTTCTGTCATGAGTTTTTTATTCTTGTGCACAGGAGATGAGTGGAACAGAGTGTCATTGTTGGTAAATATCAGCTGTATATAGTGAAATGTGCACAGATCTACAGTATAATTTAGTTTATTTACTGTCGGTTGCCCTTCTGATCGTGGACCGTCTCATACACACACTCGTACAGTGTGTTGCTCTGCGAGGAACATGGCTGATCACGCCAATCAAGTGGACTTTGTGTTTAAAGCAGGAAAAGAAACTCAGATGTGAGTCAGATTTTATCCCTTCACCCGGCTGATGCAGCTTCTGTCCACATGTATATGAATTTTTTTTGCAAAATTGTAAGTTTTATTTCACTGCTTTTAAAAAAATCTCAGTTCAAAATGAAAACGATTTGAAAACACTCACTGAGAATGTGACGTCGGTGTGTTATAAACTGTTACGTCAAATGCTTCAGGAATAACGTTAAGAGCTACGTAGAGAATGAGAAATGCGGAAAATTGTCAATATCTAAAACTAAAAATGATAAACACGAGGATTCGTAAGGTACATGTGGACTGATGATGAGGTGGAGCTACCGCTTAAGGTTACACTCTAATACAAAGTGTTCTCCCGGGTCTAATCTCTGATCACACTGGGGATTGTAGTGTAATTGTCGGGCCAGCTCAGTGCACGAACTCCACTTCCCAGAATGCACCTCAGCCTTCAAACATGGCCACCCCAGACTACACACCCGAGAGTCCACTACTGCTAACCCGCTCCCAATCACAGGACATTACACTCACACACTTTAAAAAGAGACTTTCACTCACTAAGATTTTGCGAAGTAAACACTCATTTTGTCCCATGCATCTGACTTTAGCGAGCCTGCTGATCATGTTTGCTGTTCTGGTTCTTTGATTTTGCTTCCTGGTTCACGTGTTTAATGTCCAGTTCATACTGTTTGCTGATCACCTGAACTAAGCCTGTTAGTTTAGTTTTCTGACCCTGTATCTGCCAAACGTTTTGGACTTGTTCTGCCTGTCTTTCATTAAAAGCACTGAACTGCAGTTGCGTCTGTCTCAGTGGTCATTCCATGACAGTAATAATAAAGCAAAGTGAAATTAAACTGCAAACACCTTATAAAAAAAATCACAGAGAACAAAGTAACAAGTCTTAACACATTCATAAGACAAACAAAACACACGCACAGGGTCACGCCGTGACATCAGCGTTTCAAAAATGTATGTTTTTCCAGTTCACATCAAAACAGTGAAAACATTTTCAAATTTCTCCACCACTGAGGATGTTTTTTTGAAAAGTTTCTCTTTCAGAGACTGAAAATGGCCTTTTTGCGTGAATAAATGGCTAAAACATGGAGGAAAACCTGAATATATCAGTATATCTGCAGAAAAAGGGGACGCCCGAGGGGATAATGGTTCAGAGATGTTGGTTACAGTTCTACTCGGCTGGTGAATTAAGATTACAGAGCGCAGTGTGTTTCCTCACACGCTCCATTTCATCTCATCTGTGCTGAAGCTGCGATCTTTCCCACAGGTAACTGGATCGGTTTAAAGCGTTTTTTTTTTTGGATCCAGGTCTATTTGGATTTTACTTTCAGACTCATCAACAATCAGAGGGCTGGAGCCGGTGGGAAACGATTGCTTATAAATACAGATTGGTCCTGTCAGTTTTAATCTGTGTGAAATGCTCAGATCAAGACTGTGAACAATTGAAGTGAAGTCTGGGAAGAGAGGCGACTGGGACTGTTTATCATCTCGAAGAAAGTTTACTGCTCATTCATCTCAGAACTGGAGTCGTCTTTAACCCCATAAGACCTGAGATTAAGACTAAAAGTGGGTAACTGGCCATCTTTTTCTTTCTTTCTTTACTGATTTTTTAAAAAACTGATTTAGCACAAGCTCAGCAGTTTTAGACACACCATTACTGAACACAGGAGGCAAAACAGAGAAAAAACACTAAAGTATATACAATTCGTAGTATTAAAAATGCACGAAATATATCTACACATTTATTAGAAAACCACAGGGGAAAAAGCGTAAATCACATTTATATAATTTTATTTAAATCTTACCTGAAAACTCATTTGTTTAAGATGAGCAGCGTTTCTGACAATATTCCTTGAAAACTCACAAAATTCGTGACGTTCTTGCTGCAGGTTATGGTTTCTATAGTAACGGCTCATTCACAGGGACGTGCACGTTGGACGTTCCACATAAACAGATTGAAAAAGATCTTTGATACGGTGAAGTTTTCTGTAATGAGACGTTTATTTAACATTTATGGAAGGAGTCTCCAGTGTCAGAAGTAAAGGTGTAACTTTAAGTTTTCAGACATCTTCAGGACAGAGGAGTTTACGCTTCTTTGCGGTTTCTTGCTAATGACAAATTGTGATCTTTTTTGTCTTATTAACTTCAGAAAATTGAGAAGCTGGTGAGGGAACGACTGATTTTAGCTGTAACTGGTTTTCTGAACATTCAGTGTAATTATAAAAGCTGTTAGTGTTGACAAATTCCTGTGGTCTAAGAGGAATAAACCATTCAGGATGTGCTGTTATAGGAAAATAATCAACTGCAAATCTCTAGCCAAGCGTAGCTGCCTTGATTTAGAAGTAGAAATAATATATAGATGACTAAAAAAGCCCATTATTTTGACTTGTTTTGGTGTCTATGATAAAAGAAAGCTCTTTTCAATTCTGACTTCTTTACCGAAACTCTTCCAGTGGAGTTGCGAGCATGTGCAGAACGAGCTCCAAGCCTTTCACAAATCTTTCTCTCTGAATGACACTAATTATACTTTAACGTCCTCCATCTTCAGCTGCATTCAGCCGTGAGCGTGATGGCTGTGCTAGCGTCCCAAATCCATCACACGCTGATTAGCATAGGTCAATTTGGAACACATCCTCTCAGGGAACCCTCGGCATTTACCGGGGAAATGTATGCAAAGCGCAGGAAGTATTTGCTGATTTAAAGAGATGATTTGTGTGTCTTCGGGTATGACGGCACACTCCAATGTTTTTATCCACCAAACGTGCTGTGTGTGTGTTTCTGCGCTCTCTCCTGGGAGTCGTAAACAAAACATAAATCACAGCAGATGTGATGGAAGAGCAAATGAGGGCAAAAACGTCACGCATGCACCATTTTAAACCTCAACAAGAGGACCGCCTAGTGAGACTCGGAAGAGTTATGGAGACATTAAAAATTTAATTATGGCAAAGAAGAAAAGAAATGTTTAACTTAGAACGTCATGCTTTTTTAATTTGAGCTCGTTTGAAATCTAAGTGTGAAATGTGGGTTTGATGATCACTTATTTAGAAAACAGTTTAGAGAGACTATATTAAGGAACACATAACGACTTGATACACAACGATGAGAAGTTTATAAAGTAAATGTTTAGGTGGATGAAGTGTGGTTTAACCCTTACATGCATAAACTGTTTAAAAAAAACATATCCAGCTTCTTTAGATGTTTTTTCTATGACTTATATTGGCATTTCATATGAATTTTTCCTAAATATCACTTAAATTAAAAAGTACATGGATTGTCCATGTGTAAGAATACCAAGAGTAATAAAAAAAATAAAACATTATACCTAAAAGTAAAAAAAAAAATCTTCTAGTGTGTTTATAAATAAAATTGTTAACATTCAGAGAAAATATATGAATGTTAATGACCAAAATTATAGAAAATATCATTTTGCACAAACTGTAGGAATATTCTTGAGAAAATTTACACAGTTTAGGTCTCTTTCATGATGCAGATAATTTTGGAAATAATAAATCTTTCAGTGGAGTCTCGCTTTTCAGTGGAGTTTACTTTTTCAGGGATTTGGGATTTTATGTATTATATTTTCTGTAAGTTGATTTTCCATAAGCGCGGATGCTTTCCATGAGACGGTTAAACACATGTCTCTGTGACAAGCTGATGATTTATAGCAGTGTTTATAACAGTGTTATAGATGGAGTGAAACATGTAATAAATGAGCAAACATAAATACACTCTAATGATACTTTGTGAAGACTAAGACTTTCATAGGAACATTTATTTTTTAAAACATGATGCTAATTTATTATATAAATATACTGTATAAAGTATGTTTCAATGCTTATTCATGTATTGGGACAATTACATTTTCTTGAATTAAGTTGAATTTACAGACTTAAGCCTGGACTATACTCGCTTTTAACTACGCGTACATGTAGACAAGATGGCTGCTGCACGTATCATGCAGTGGTTTGGAGCGTCACTTGTTCACGTCCTCAGAAATTACGATGCCACTGTGTGAACCTGAAGTGTATTTGCAGGTTTAGACTTTAAAATCAATGGTAGAACAAAGCACAAACCCAGATGATTCATAACGTAAGACTATGGAATGATTGACAGCTGCGTAGGTGTTTTGAATTCTCCAATGACACTCTGGAAGCCCCGCCCCCTTCCCTCATCTTCATAATTCTGCTTGAACTAGGCGCTGACGCGGCGTCCTCGATTCCTCTCCACATAAATGGAGAATGTTTTGAGATCATTAATACGAAATAAAATTGATCAATCTGACTAATGTTTGACTTAGCTCACATTATACATAGTTAATATCATTTAGCTGTATTTATTCTGGAGCTGTTGAAAAATTTCAGCTGAAAAAGTTACCGTATAACCCCGTATATACGCACACTACAGTTTCTATCTTACACAAGAGATGGTTTGAGTTGACAGCATGTACCTGCGAATGCTAATTACAGCTGATTATTATGTCTGTTATTCATGAGGCATTTAATAGATCAGTCTCAAGTGAATGTTTTCTATTCGAGTTTTTGTGTGAATGGAGATGTTTTCAGAAACGCTGTTTGTTTTTTAAGAGAGGGATAAAATCTACATTTTCAAAAAAAAAAATATCTGTCTATATGGCAGGACTACGCCTTGCTCTTCATCGGGGATGGCAGGTTTGAGATTGGTGTTAAACAGAAAGTTTAGAAGGAAAAAACAAACCTGACATGATGAAAGCTGACTCAAACACCAACTGTAAGCCATTTTAGACTAAACTCAAGTCGTATTCATGGTCCATATTTCTGTCTTTCTCACAAAATACAGGTGTGTGCTTAGGAGTTATGGGCATTTTAAAATCTCATGCCGTTTCACAAATTTATATCATTTATAAACGTCTTAATAAAGGCAAGACTATTTCTAAAAATGGTTTCAAGTGATGTGATAGATGTACAATCAACTCCAAAAAAAAACTGTATACAGGACTGTGCAAAAGTCTTATTATTTTTAGTACAAAGTTTGTTATAGATGTCTACATTATTATATTTTATATTTTCAAATATTACTTTTCTAACTAAAAATTAAACATTACAGAAAAATGTTCATGTATCAGTAAAGAAAGCAACATATTATGTAACACGTAAGTAACTTTTCAGAGAAAAAAAAAGACACGATTGTGATAGTCAAAGTGTCCAGAAGATCTGAGGCAGATTCTCCAAGATATTCAGAAAAACTTACCCACTAATTTCCTTATAAAACTGCACAAAGTGCACCTGAGACTACTGATTTTTCTTTTAAAGTAAAGAACTATTACACCAAATACTGACTTTGTTTAGTTTATTACTGTTTACTGCTCTTTATAATGTTTTTTCATGCAGAAATGTTTAATTTAATTATTTTTGAAAGCATCTTTGTACAGTACTGTATATTATACTCAATGAGTCAAATTTTCCTTTGAATCATTGAGTATTATGTACAGTGAAATAAAAGAAACTACCGACCATTCTCCTTTAAAAAAAAGGATTCTCTCTCTCTCAGTTCAGTTCATCAGTGCTTTATTGGCATGAACATTACAAATCACATTGTAGCTAAAGCAAATACTGCAGGTAGATTAAACCAAAATGCATACAAATAACTCACATATACATATTTAAACATTACAAACATCATAACCAGGAACAGTAATATATATATATATATATAAACATAAAACAAACGACAACAACAAAAACCTGATGACAGGTGAGTGTGTGAACATGGTGTGTGTATTCAGGGTGTGTGTATTCAGGGTGTGTGTATGACACTCGGTTTCTGATTCGCATTCTGACATATACTTTGCAGTGAAGGCTGCAGTGTTTCCTTCTCCTAGAATGAGTCTCAATTTTTCTTCTTATGTTAAATTGCAGAAATTATGGAATCTTGTGTGTGATGTTTTTGGTGAAGGTGTTTCTCTGGTGTTGATATTTTTCACAATGGAGGAGGAAGTGCAGCTCTGTCTCGACCTCACGGCTTGTACAGTGAGCACACAGTTTCTGTTCTCTGGGCAGCCAGGTTCTCCCGTGTTCCAGGTTCTCCTGTGTTCCAGGTTCTCCTGTGTTCCAGGTTCTTCCGTGTTCCAGGTTCTCCTGTGTTCCAGGTTCTTCCGTGTTCCAGGTTCTCCTGTGTTCCAGGTTCTCCCGTGTTCCAGGTTCTCCTGTGCTCCAGGTTCTTCCGTGTTCCAGGTTCTCCCGTGTTCCAGGTTCTCCTGTGCTCCAGGTTCTCCCGTGTTCCAGGTTCTCCCGTGTTCCAGGTTCTCCTGTGTCAGCCCTTCTCCATGGCGAGACTGTGCTCACTCAGCCTGTACCTGGTCAGGACGTGTCTCTTCTTTATATCTCTGATGGTGAAGAGACACTCTGCCAGTTCATACTCTGTGTTTAGGGCCGATAGCAGTGTAATCTGGACTGGGTTTGGTTCTGACTGTCCCAGTGCTCCAGATACGCTCTTCTCATCTGCTCAGTAATTTGGTTGACTCTGATTAGACTGGTGAGCAGTGCCAGACTGAGACTGCTGTGTGTTCTGCTCTCTCTCTCTCTCTCTCTCTCTCTCTCTCTCAAAAAATAAATAAAAATCTGGCAGCATTATTACAGCAAACGCGTTGCTCTTGATCATTCAAATTTGTACATATTTTCATGAGATCAAATTCTTTAAACTCAAAAATCTGTTAATGGTTCAACACTCCCCTTCTTCACACGTACATCAGAATAATCGCTTAATCATTTCACATTCTTTTCATGTATTTACTGGATAATAAGCCTCAGGGTTTGGAAATGGAACAGGATCACAAGAGGTTAAGAATCTGATATTTGCAATTTTATGTAAGTCTGATTGGATGAAAACCTAATTTTTTCCTCATTAGGGATCAGCGAGTATAAATCAGAGGGTTTTTGTAATAACATTACACCACAGTGCTGTTGAATTCAGTCTGAACTGTTGATTAATTTTCCATAACAGCAGCTCTGACAGTAATATTGTCTGTAACTCAAATCACAGGTTTATATTAATACACTTGTTCTAATTCATTATTGATTCTATAGTAACAGCTTTAAAATCGTGTGTAAACATTGTGTGAAGTGTCAGTGCTTAGTAACAATCAGAGGTAAAGCTGTTTAGGACATCTTCAGGACAGACACGTTCACATTTTGTGGGTTCTTTTTGTCGAATTAACTTCAAGAGAGAGAAAAAAGAGACACTGGTGAGGGAACGATTGTTTACAGCTGCTGTAACGTAAGTGAGAACAGGAACTAACCTGTTTCAAGAACATTAACTGTAACTATAAACAGATAAAAAGTATGACACTCCAAATCACCTCTATGTTCAGTTACTGAAGATAGGAACTCCGATGTTAGCCGGTCACTTATTGAGTGTGTGTGTGTGTGTGTGTGTGTGTGTGTGTCTTACTCCCATGGCCCCACAGCAGTTCTGATTGTCAGTCAGGCATCAGCAATGTCGCAGTTTGAATTCAGAGCGAGAGCTCCATGTTTAACAGAACTCCGGCCACGTCGTCTCCCGTCACGCTGCAGGCTGCATCATAATCACCGAGTGGTTCTTCGGAGACCCGGTAAGGTGTGTGACACGAGGTAAAAGCCAGCAGAGCTTGCTCGATGAAAACGGGGCTGGCTCTTAAACGTTTTGAAGATTAATCGGTGATGACACATCAGAGGGTTCAGCGGGAGAGGACGGCCTCCCTCGGGTCTGTCAGCTCTCCTAATCAAGCGCTCGGTCGGCTCGCAGCGCACTTCAGTTTTGACTTTGAGGATGAAGCGCTAATCCAGATTCACTTCACTTTTAGTGGCCCGTGCTACCTGGAATTCAAAGCACTTAGAATCAACATCCCGCTGAGATGTGGTCACGTTTGTGTGCCTTCATTCAGAAATCCATCTGCATCCCCTCTTTGTGAGTCAATCATATTAGATATGAAAGGACATGAAATTAAAGGAAGGTTGAAATAAAGGTGAATATCAAAAACATGGCTTACTTGATACGAATTTCTGCAGGACAGTGAGGACAGTGAGTTACTGAGGACTCATCCACACATAGACGTACAGTGTGTGTCATGCTGTTACAGGAAAACTATCAACAACAGGGCGGTGTGATGAAGTGGAGTTACTTTTACCACCCCATTGTTGATTATTTCCCTTTAACAGCATGTCCTGAAGTGTTTTATTCTAATGCAATTTGCCAATGATTACATTTTTTATTTATCAAAAAAAGTCATACTTTCTATCCCTTTAGAGTTTATTTAATGTTGCAGAACATCCACGAAACAAGTTCTCACTTATGTTATAGCAGCTATAAACAGTCGTTCCCTCACACGCCTCTCTTCTTCCTCTCTCTTGAGAGACAAAAAATATAGAAACCGAGAAACCGCAAAAAACTCCTCTGTCCTGAAGATGTTGGAAAACCTAAAGCTACAGCTTTACCTCTGACTGTTACAAAGCACTGACACTGGAGACTCCTTCCATAAATGATACATAAATTACAGAACATGTTACCATTTCAATGATTATACATGTTTTTAATCTGTTTATTATTAGCGGACCATCCACTGTACAAGTCCCTGGGAATGAGATGTTACTACAAAAACGATAAAGTATTAAAACGAGCACATTAATATAAACCTGTGACTCGCAGCTGCGCTACTGTCAGAGCTGCGGTTATAGAAAATAATAAAAAATAATCAACACCTTCTGACCAATAGGAATCCAGAACTCAGCAGCGCCGTGTGTTCAGGCACACCATTAATCTGACATGTGCCTGAACAAAGCCAGAGGTCCCTTCTGCTAAATGTGGCTATCTACCTACCCATGAGCTTCTATCTTTCATTAAAAAGAAAACCAGACGTCAATTCTAACAAAGATGTGAAGGTGATTTTTTTTTCTTAATCCATTAAACAAGGGCATTTCCTTCACAGCCTCTACCGCTCGCTCATCAAAGCAGCTGCAGAAGGCCAAGCCTAATAAATGGTTACTGCCATAAAATCTGCAGAACAATCATTGTCATTTATCACAAAAATCTGAATGCTTCATGTTCAGCCTTCAAAGCGACAGCAGAACGCTGCGGAGGCAACAACAAGAACAAGAGCGACAACAACAGCAGAAAAAGAATCAGCAATCAGTGTTTATGTGGAAGAAAGCGAGCAACTCATAACAGCAATTAACTCCATGGCTGGAAAGGCAAAAACATAAAAGGCTGCGGGAAAAATACAGCACAGAATAAGAAAGAGAAAACTGAAGCTGGTAACCTTGTGACTCAGAAATGATCCATTGTTATTGTTATGAAGCTTTCAAGTTTCATCTACTGATTCTGCCAATAAAGATCACTGCTGCTTATAGATTTACACATACCTCAATTTGACTGATGCTTTTACCCAAAGCAACAGGACACAACTGACAGGTTAAGAGTCTTACCTGGTAGAGCTGGGACTTGAACTCACAACCTACTAATCAGCAGCCTAGCACCTTAACCACTGAGCTACCACTGTGCTATACTAGCATAGAGGGCTTTAAACTAGCACTTCAACTAACAAGCTACACGTTTCGATTGTAGTCTCTTCTGGGAGTGTAGCACCCACTACTGTTACTGTTGCCACTTATGGGCGTGGCCTGTCCAGCACTGTTTTTACTTCTGATAGGTAGCAGAATTGCAGAATTGTTCGTCATGTTAAAATCTCAGGACAATAAACGTGAAAATGACTCAGGTTTAGAAGTGACTTTAGATGCTTTGTTTTCTCATACCTTTTGTCTGGACTTTCAGAGATTCTAATCTGCTCCTTATCGAAGAAATGTCCGTGACCTGATTTCAAGATCTAAACCTCAAACTCCTCGTCTTTGTGTTTCCCGAATCGGTCCGGTATTAATCTCCTTTCCAAATAGACCTGGCATGTGATCACAACTCCAATCAGCTGCGTGTGATAACATCTCAACAGGTGCAACTCAATTTGGATTAGTTCTCCTGAGAAAGTATCTCTCTCTCTGTCTCTCTCTCTCTCTCTCTGTGTGTGTGTGTGTGTGTGTGTGTGTGTGTGTGTGTGGAGTGAGGAAACGGTCCACCATATCTTGCTTTTAATCCTGTTCCGTTTGGACACATCTCATCACTGGATAGGATAGCTGCTTCCCCGTAGTGCAGACTTTATTATACATCTCTCTCCAGAGCCAAATTATTTCTTCAGGTCTATATCCTTCAGTTTGGGGCAGTGACTCAGCGATCACAGTCAGATTAGCCAGAGAACAATGAACATAAGAAAGAGATACTGCTGGGAAAACTTAGAATTTTATTTACATCAGTATCAGGATAGATGGTTAGTGGCAAACCTGTTTTTGTGTTGTTGTAGGATCTAAATATGTGTCAGTCAATATCTTAGCAACAAACTGTAAAAATTCATGCAGATATATAATAAAAGAGTTTACAGGAGATATTCTTAGTCCGGGTTTACAGTGTATGATTTTTGGCTGGATTTTCATCATAAAATAAGTCTTTGGTCGTGAATTAAAATTAGCCATTTTAGAATGCATAATGTGCAAATCGAAAAATTGTACAGTCTAAAAATGAGATTTACGCGAGCATAACCCTACACTTAGTCTATCAGGTGATGTGTTTCACTTGTAGGTTGTCTCTTGTGGGCGGGCAGCGATTGTTACTGTCATTGCTAATGGGTGTGGCCTGTCCAGTATTTTTTATGTCCAGAGAGAAAAATGTATAGCCTACAGCTTACTATATGATTTATACACACCACTTTTCTTTAAAATGTATTCAAATTTGATTTACATGTTACATGCTAGGCTTTGTGCTGACTTTATTCTCAGATTATATTAACAAAGCAGGCTAACTGTACTAGCTACACACACTCGCCAGAGGCACCAACGCTCTCTGCTACTTCCTTCCAAGGTTTATTTTTCTTCGTAACGTCTCTATACATGTTTTTTGTTCTATTTTTGCTGGAATTAACTGCAGGTAGGAACTAAAGTTATGCATGGGGAACTAAATAAACGCTGGACCATAGGACTGCTTCGAGGACTCATCTGAGGTGATGATTTGGATTTGCAGTTTTACAGCATCGCACCAAATTTATTTCCCAAATTACTTAAATAAGGAAATGTCACGGCAGGTGATTAGCATCAAAACGTAGATTCTGTGGATATGCATGGCTTTGATGAAAACGAGTTTTTCGTCTTGTATACTTCCTTGAAACCAACTGGATTTTTTTTTTAAACACAAATTAGAAAACTTATACTTTCCCTTTGGCACCCCTACCGCTCTGCTAATGGAGTGCGCCCACGCCGATTGACGTTCTAGCTAATAAACATGCTCTATCCTCCTGAGAATGGACAAATAGAACCGGCGTGGACAGGTTTTAGTTCTACATGCCACTCCGGCAAAACTAGCAGGGATCCTCCACACCTTCAAAAGCATTTCAGAGCATCCTGTGGCACCTTCTCCACCTCCCACTGTGTTGGCAGATGGAGACGGTGGACCTTCATTGATCTGCTCCAGAGCCATGATAATTGGGCCATTAACAGCTCAAAGAGATGGACAGTGTGAAGTTTCACAGCCTGTTACTATATAGTGATGTACAGACTGGGGTGCACTAACATGCACACGCACTTAGTTAAATGTTCCTAAAACCTGGAATAAATAAGATTCCTGTCCCCTTTCAGAACCTATAATGAGTGACGGTGTGGTATGTTTTCTTATACAACAGCAGTTTGCTAACTATTACAATTTGCTTATTTATTAAAGAACAACATACTTTTTTATCAGTTTATAGTCTCCACAGTTTATAGTGGAAAGGTAGCTCCTAATAGCTATAAACAGTCGTTTCCTTGTCAGCCTCTATTTTTTCTCTCTCTTGAAGTTAAAAAGGAAAAAAAAAACCTGACAAAACATAAACAAAATACTTTTCGAGAAACTGCGAAGTGTAAACTTCTCTGTCCCAAAGTTTTATAAAGTTTTATAAGTGTTAACTTCTCTGTCCTGAAGAAGTTTTATTAAAAAAAAAAAAAAAATTACCCAATGTTCTTACTAGGAAGTGACACGTTGCTTGCTTGTAGTTTGTCTCTTGCGGGTGTGTAACCCTAGAATGATACTGTTTTTGCTTGTGGGCGTGGCCTGTCCATGGTTATATCCAAGTTTTTCTTCCATTTTTGCCCATCGAACAGTAAACGGGAACTAATTGCATGTAGGAGCTAAAGTTGTGAGCAGGAAACTAAAGAAACGTTGGACCACACACACCATAGGACTGGTCCGAGGAATCATTTGAGCTTTACTGCGTCATACCTAATTTGCACAGAATCAAGAAAATCTTAATTTTTGTAAGGTTAAATTGCATGTTTGTCTGTAATTGTTACAAAGCACTGACAATGGAGACTCCTTCCATAAATGTTAAATAAATATATTCGCCAAATCTATAATTACACAAGTCCTTTGTGAATAAGCTGTTACTATAGAAGCAATAATGTAGAAGGTAGAAAGAGCCAAACTCCTTCTGACCAGCTGAGAATTCAACCCATATGTATATATACACAGGAACATAAAACTCTATTGCACAAAAGTTTTCTTTCGCCATCTCTACGTTTCAGTGAGTTTTTGTGAGCAGGTTCTCAGACGGTCGTGACTCAGATGACACAGACTCTGGGATGAGTGTGTAAACCCCCGCGGTCGTTCCTGACAGATTTGTATAATAGATTAGCTCAAGATGGAACTTCATGAAGGTTACTCCTACTGATCCACTCCTTCTGTGTACTTTTCATCCGAAACATAAAGAAGAGAAAAGAACAGAAATAATGTCCTCACAAACCCTACATTCGAGGATAATTCAGCACAGAAAATTCTTTGTCGTTTTTCTGCTTTATTTCCTCCGATCCTCAGTGTGACTCATGCCTGCTGTCTTGTTGCTGTCCTCTCGGTGATTCACAGCTGAATCTGAGCATCATGCTCTCCATGTGAAGGCTGCAGGGACAGACCAGAGCTCTGAGCTCGATATCTGACTCGTAAATCCATCAAGACTTGAAAAACAGCTGAGCACTTTACCTCGACTTTCCCCTCCCAGTCACCAGAGAGCCCAGCCAAATCCTCTAACTGGCTCATTATTACGAGCTGAAGTTTGATTGTGTCCAATGGAACATGTCTGAAGAGCTTTATTCAATCTTCACCGAGAGTCATGGCTTGATTGAAACCGAGGCACGTAATAGCCGAATTACAATGTGCATACTGCAGTAAAAAGACTCCTCTGGGTGTAAAAATGGTGTTAATATCTTTCTCATTCCTGATATTCTGCCATTATTTCTCTACACCTGGGATTTGTGTGAAGTGTAATCCAAAAGGAAGTGCTGGTTTTGCTGGGGAAGTAAAATGAAAAGAATTAAATCACGGCAGACATCATAAAAGACGCAAATTGGGTGTCGGGCCTCGTTAACATGTATACAGATATATTTTAAAACACAAATTTTAACCCTCGGTGTAAAAAAAAAAAAAAAATCCTTTCCATAAGAACAGCACTTTTTAAAAAATTTCTCCATTCCTATGAAATGCAAAAATGAGTCATGTGTACTGTGTCCCAGTGGGTGGCGCTAGTATGGCAGAAACTGCTACGTCAAACGTCTCAATGCTAAGAGATGCATAGTGAAGTAGAGAAGTTGAAATGTGGAAAAACATCAACATGGCCAAAAGTTCTACAATTTCAAATGTTCTGGTTTTGTTTTTGGGGTAAAATAAGCATCGTTTAATCATACTGGACGTTGAAAAAGACGCAAATTGAGTCTCAGGCCCTGCCCATGCGTATACGAGTATTTTTGTAAATGTAGTTTTTACTCCTTAGTTTTAAAACTTAGCTCAAAGATATTTCCGTCCACACGAAAACGTGAAAACGATGTGAAAATGCTCACATGAGCCCAGTAGGTGGTGATAGTGTGTCATAAACTGTAACGTCAAAAGCTTCAAGAATAACGTTACGAGCTGCGTAATAAGACGTCACACACTACAATGTAGTCTTTCCTGTCTACATGAACACTGTGAAACGGAAGTTAAAATTTCTGCACTATGGAAAGATTTATTGCAAAGTTTTCAGTGTTTTTTTTTTTGTGATTGGGCAAAAGTGCAGAGAATAAAAATCTTTTTCAATAAATACCTGTTTACATGTTTACACAGGAATGACCTATTGAAATGAATATGAAGTAGGAATTTAATAAATGACTGCAAAACTCTTACCTCTCGTTTGGGTTGTTTTTATATTCAATTATGTGAATCTGCAATATTGCACGCACACATACACATAGAATATTTTGTATACACAAGGTAGAACTTTTCCTGAACTAGTATTAAGTTTAGATTAAACATCAGAGCACATGGAGAGAGTGGGAAGGCAGAAAAAACACAAAGTCAAGCAGAAAACAATAATAATTCACAGCCTGAGGAGCAGGCAGATAATGAACACATAGAGCAATAAATGCAGAAAGCAATACCTGGATTATGGGCGGAACGGTCCGGCGTTGTTTATTATTTAGTAGGCAGGTTAGCATGCCCGCAGCTGCAGATTAGATTGCATTGTGCGCTGTGCAATAACACAGAGGAGAGAGCCACAGGCCGATACAACAAAGTCTCCCTGCAGATCCCACTTGGATGGAGATGGAAAAGCAGAGACAGGAAGTCATTAGTCAAGCTGTGCCTCTGCGATTTGCCTGTCAGTAATCAATCCAATTAGCGTTTGAGATAGATGCAGATGAGGATAAGAATCAGCAGCTGCTGTGATTAGTCAACGGTTAGTTCCTCGTCCTCAGATATTGCAGCGGTTTTGCCGTTTTTGTCTCAAGTCTGGAACTCAAGAAGTAAAGGTCTGTGATGAAGTCCAAATCCAAGAAATGTCCAAGAAAAGAAGAGGGTTAATCATCAATTCCTCAGGCATATGCTTGGATTTGATGCTCTAGGATGAAGAAAGTAAAACAAAAGTAAAATATATATATGCAAATATATAGGAAATTTCTAGAAGTGTTCGATTTTGTGCTAAAACAACATCCATTAGCTTTTCAGCTCATGCCCGTTCCTGGAAAAGCACTTCCGAATACATTACACACAAGTTCTGTGAAAAATCATGTTAAGAAGAAACCTTGTTAGGATGGAACTTGTTCTAGAAGTGAACCATTTATAAATATGACTAACAAATCATCTTAGAACTCAGCACATCTACAACAACACGTGATTTAAAAAAGAAAATAAAATAAAAACAGTTTACGCGTTCAATCAGCGTTCACCGTAAAAGCCCCTGTGAATGAGCCGTTACTATAGAAACGATAATATATTGGAATGAGCGCATTAATGTGAACCACTACTGTCAAAGTTATAGAAATCAAGCATATATATTAATTTTTATAACTCTGACAGTATATATATATATATATATATATATATATATATATATATAAAAGTATATAATGCATGCTGCTTCATGTCCTCCCGAGCCACTTTCCCATTGATACTGGAGTTATTTTAGAGGTCGACAGCTCGGTGGTTAGACGTCACAGAGATTGCCGGCATTTATGAGCAGTGTGTTATTCATTCATGATTTTGTGACATATTCACTGCCGCACTAAAAGAAAAGCCTGTCTCAGCTCTCACAACCCACAACCCTCCTTTCAGACTGAAAGAAAGTGAACTATTGAGAGGGAAATGTTTTAGCACTTGCTGGTTAACACTAAGTGACAAACAAATCACAAAGCGGCCTGGTTTTCTCCGGATGGTCATAATTAATGTTTCGAGAAGAGTCTTAAAGTGTTAGCTACAATTACTGTGACTTGTCAGTTGAGAGAAAATGAGAGAAAGTATAGTAAATGCATGCAGCGTGCCAAGAAAAAGCGCTGTTATCTTCACGGGAATGGCGCTCTTATCAGGCGTGACATGCGGATCAATATTCAAAACAGAAGAAGTAGTTGGGAAGAACGAAAGAAAGTGAAATAAAGATTTTGAGATAGTGTTTTATATCACACTGAATATGTCAAGCTTTGGTGAATCTTCTAATGTGTCCTACAGTATTCTACGTCCACATTAATCTGGATAGATCTGAAAACTGCATTTTCTCTCTCTGTCTACACTGGCCTGTTCAAACATTTTCCAAAAATTACTTGTCCACATTGAAACATCTGAAAACGAGGTGAAGTTGTTGCTGTGAGTAACCTAAGACTATGATGTAAATGTACTATAAAGTTGTTTCTTTTGAGTTGAAAGGGTCACATGCCTGTGTCACATGACTAAAAATACATTATTGTTTTTGAATATCTCCGTTTTCTCAGTCCACACTAAATTGTGGACAATTTATCCAAATTTTATTCGAAAAGCTCTGTTTTTTTTGAACTGGAGAAAAACGCCATCTCAATGTAGATGGAAGACCAAAACATGGAGAAAAACATGTGTTTTCAAATTAATCCGGATTAATGTGGATGTAACCTGCAGTCATTGATTACGGAACTGAAAACTGAACATCTCAACTGGCTTCTACAGTGATATAAACACACTCTCAAATCGGTTTTACACTGTACAATGGGCTTCCAGGTTTTACTGTCACACATAGACATCAAACATCATAAAAGAATTCTTTGGTCGAGTTGAGATCGGAGGTTTAGAACGTATAAATTTAATGATTTAGTGCCATTGCGACCAAATACTGCTGTTAAAGTTCATTGCTCTGTCAGTGTCAGTGAAATTTATGATTAAAATCTCAGAGTGTAAGCGCGGCTACAATGCTGATCTAAAATCCACCAATAGGAAGACGGTACAGGATGACAGCAAACTCACAAGACAGCTAACAATATGCTAATGGTAATGCAAACAAAACATGCTAAGATTCACCATGAAGAACGTTTGTGTTTACACGTGCCTGTTTTCTGCAATTGCAAAAACTGATTGATGACGTAAGCAGAACGTGGTAATTTTCTTTAATCGTAGGTCTATAGTTAGAGGATCTTCATCATATAATCTGACACACGTTATCACACAGTCTGTTATAGAATTCAACCCAGATTTTACTGGGATTTCGTACAATGCGACAAGTAATAAGCTTAAAACGCTGCTGTACTCACACAGTCTGAAACTGGGTTTGGTTTCATTGGATTAGTTAGTTAGGAGTTTGTTTACTTTAAATGTGGATTTGGATGTTAATGGCACCAAAAATATTCAAAATTACAGTTTGCTTAAAAAAAATCATGTACAAAACAATGTTAATTTAAATAGTTTGAAGTGTTTAGTGATCTTAAAGAACATTTGAACTTAAACAGAAACTTCTAAGTCTGCTTAAAGTCTTAAAACATGATACTATTTCTTGGCAAAGCAACATCCAAAGAATTTACCTTATAAATATCGGAGCTCCTGAGAACATCTGACTTTCAGAGTGGGAATTAAGAGACTGAAGGACGTTCCAGTGGATTTGTCCTACTTGAAGATTGGAAAACCTCCCACTGACCAGTGCGTCAAACAAACCCAGGATATGTGTGGCGGCCATCTTGAGCACACACATGCGTATTTCAAATGGAGTATAATGCTATTTGGAATAATCATATAGCATCGTAAAAATCTAAAAAGCAGATGGTGTGTAAACAGGAATTTAGACTGATTTTATTTCACACAAGGATTTCTCAAAAGGTGAAAAATAAGAAACTTGCGAGGCCCCCTAGTGGCTTGGAGGATTTAATGGGCCGCTTCTACTACATTTATCAAGAAACAACCCAGATAATAAGATCTGCATTATATTTTCCCCCGAAGCAAATTTACAGTTAATTTGGCATAGAGAAAAAAGGATGGATAGATAGATAGATAGATAGATAGATAGATAGGTTTGCGTTCCTGAGGCTGTACACTCCACATGCTCAGGTTTATGTAGGCTGCTGCTCTTGTGCTCCTTTTACAAAACATCTGTCTAATCTAGTTCATGTGTTAATTAATTACTAATACATGCCCAGTTCTTGTTTCTTCATCTTGGCTGACCGTGAATATGAAGTTGTTAAGCTGAGAAGCACATTAAACAAGGGATTGAGTCATAAAGAATTTGTTATGAGTCAGCATGAGTCCAAATTGAGTTCAGAGCCCCATGCTCTATATGTTTTAGGGAGCCAGGAAATTTGATTTTTATGTTATAATATAAATATATAGCACCTATCAATGATGCCATACAATCTGACGTACTTAAGTCACAAGTCAGCGATTTAAATGAATTACAAATCAGCAGTTTAGGGACTAATGCTACGTTTACACTAGCAAGCAACAAGTCATCGTTTATTTTCTATAAACGTGGGTGTGCATACGTTTCAATGTATGTACAAAAATGGAAAAAAATCTTTAAAAAATATATTTTTTTCATCTTATCCTGTCATATAAGACCTCTCAGTCAAATGTATATAGAGACATTACAAAGAAAAATGAAGCTTGGAAGGACGTAGCAGAGATCTCGGAGCATATAACGTCAAATTAAACAACCAATCTTCATACTGATTAGTGCAAAATGTGATTTGAAAATGATGACCAGGCCACACCCACGAGCAACAAACTACAAGCGACACTGGTCACGTGCTAGTGTGAATGTAGGGTAAGATTCAGGTTGTTCATATTGTTCATACAGCTCGAGCACTTTAGCGTAGCCAATTCACCTACTGGCACTTCTTTGGTAGCTGGGAGGAAACCGGAGAACCTGGAGGAAACTACGTACATTTGTAAACTACGTATGTATTTCGTACGTGTATATGTATATGTATGTACAGGATCAAAATATCATGTAATGCATGTCTAATATGTCATATTTGTTTACTTGAAGGGTGCTAATATTTCTGAGAGGCACTCTTTGCATATAATCGCTCTTTGTTTGCGTGCGACGATCCTCTGATTCCCTCGTCTCCATCTTTAACCTCATTATTCCTCACGTTTTTTTCTTTATTTAAAGCTGCTTATGACAGATTGCAGTGTGAGAAGCTTGGGCCTGAGTGCGCTGCATTATTGATGCTCTCTCGACTGGATTAATGCCCAGAACACTGCTCGCTGTTTCATTTCCAATAAATGCAGCATGGCAGATGAACGCTGCACCAGCCGTTAGTGTAACTGCAGAGCAGTGTGTGTGTGTGTGTGTGTGTGTGTGTGTGTGTGTGTGTGCGCCTTGCACTAAAACAGTGAGGAATTGACCAGAGATCAAACACACTTTATGGATCGAATATGTCTCTGGGCTAGAGGCCATAACTCCATCAGCCCGCTGAAGTGTACACCCTCACACCAGCGTTTTTATTCTTTACATTTCTTTTTCATCAGTTTAGATTTTTAGATATATATTCAGTCAAGTTTTTTTAGTGTGGTTTTTACAATATAATTGACTATACTGTAGTTTAGTTTTGCTTGATTTAAAGTTGAGAAAGCTTTTTTTGTAGCTAAGTTTTCAACATTAAACTGGAACTTGAAACAAGAAAAAGGAGAACAGTATATGTTTGGTTTATAATTTAATTTCAGTTCATATTTGTATTTAAATTTAGTTGTATTTTTAATTGCATTTAATCAGTACAATTTAATCATATTAGATTTATTGTTTTATTTTAGTTTACAAAAATGCCTTTATACAACAACCATATCTTTGGCACTTAACAGCAATTATAAGTCACTTTATGAAAAAGTTCACTGTTATTCCATATGTATTGATATTCATGGATTTTTATTTAATCCTATTATTTTATTTTTCCTACATGCTGTGCCTTTGATTAATGACACTGATCTAAATTAATTTATATTTTTAGTTTGAATATATTGATTTTCAAATTGGATTATTTTTAATCACTCCAGCTGTCTTCTGTGTAGATATACAGATGAGTTCAGCAAAATTCTGTCTTTTTTTTGCAGAAAATTCAGAATATGATTAAAGCTTGTTGTGATTAGTGGTAGATTTACAGGACATGCCTGTTTGGGCCAAAAAAAAAAAAAAAACACATTAAAACAGATGTAAAACATGAGCTTCCAGAAAGTGTGTGAGGTCGAAACACATGCCTGTTTTCTCTTTCATTTAAATGGTAGTGCACTTCACACTCGAATTGAGTTGTTTGTGGAGATGTTGGAGATCGGTTTTGGAGAGCAGAGGCTGACAGGCGTGTGTGTGTGTGCATAACGAGCCACAATGCAATTTGTTTAGCTTGGTTTGAGCTCTCAGTGGAGCGCTTACGCCCCCTGCCACCACCAAATAAAGACGGATAGAAGGAACATGGAGGAGTTTAAGTGCATAAGCAGAAACCTCCAATAAGCCGTCAAGAACAAGGACTTGGCCAGACTCGGACGAGCCCAGCTTGACAGAGTGAACCTTTCAGATTTTGTTAGTGATCTGATTGAATCCAGCGTGTACCAGCAGAGAAGCAGCTCTCGCATGTTTCACATTGCAAGGAACTTCATCCTTCGACTGAAATCATCCAAAACCCACATTGAAATTCAAACAAATGTTCCTGAGCTATGACTTTGTTTTCAATGTTTTTTTTTTTCCTCAGTTAGCAGCTGAGCAGCTCGTCGGTCAATATCACACCACACCTCGCCAGACAGCCAGTATCTCAGGATCTAAATCAATTGCCTGATCATTGGATAAGGATGAAATCAAATCTCTGAAAAGACAATGTCCTTGAAAGCAGAAGGAGTCCACGAGTGGTGTGTTAATGCAGAGGAACAGATCACTCCTGCTGACATTCGGCAGACTGTTAGAAGAGGACAGAAGTCTCTGAAGTTTCCACAGTCACTTAGCATTGTAAGGAATTTACTTGAAAAATGTTAAGCAACATTAGTGCCCTCTGAGATAAAAGCTGTCTTCTGTGTTCCTTAGTTTTGACAAATGTGTAAATCGATCATTTGAAGTTGCGCATATTAACTGAAAAGTTACCTTGACTATGCATATTTATATTTTGACTCACCATATATAATATTTACAGCATATTTACTACATTAAAGCTACAGGATGTAGGATGTAAGATTTTAGAATTTCGCCCTCTCTGGTATAAAAATGCTATTGTGAATTAATTAAGGAAAAACATTTTGGCAGTTTTGTTTTATATTGTATTTCGTCAGCATTGTGTTGTGAATCGCTGATCCAGTCAACAAAGATCTAACCATTGTGTTCGTTCCATGAGATCAGAATGCACCACAAAGCTGATAAAAGCTAACTAAAAAGCAAAGCTTGTTGAAGAACTAACGATGAAACCATCCATCTTACAAGCTCATATACTTCCTGTGGTTTTGTATTGATCATCATGTATGAAAGCTCCAATCACAGACATTTTTACATACTCTGTTTTTCCTGTGGAGTTCCCTCAGATTCCCCCAGAATCCTCTACATGATGTCCTTTGCTCCACAATTACATCAATTTTTTTTTTTTGGTGGAAGCCAGGAAAGTTTGCTGAGGCTTTAATGCTGATATTTGGTGGCTGGCCTTTGGCTGTACTACGTTCAGGCCCAGTGACGTAAGACATAAGATGTAAGATGTAAGATGTGTCCAATAAAACTAGAATTATCCCAATCTTTAATCACATAATGCTATACTACATCACTAATGCAGACCAAATATGCTCTCATATGACCTCATAACATTTAAGATCTTTAAATCTTAAAAAGGGAAGTTGTGGTTCAGTGGTAAAGCTTCTCTCCTAGAGCTCAGAAGGTTGTGAGTTCAAATCCCAGGATGTCCAGAGGCTTGAATTGCATTTGAGCTCATTAAAAGGGGGAACTGAAACTAACCATGTGCTAAAGGATGGATTTTAGATAAAAATGCAATTAATGAGTAAAAGTAGAAGAAGGAACAGATCTCTTTGAGCATTTGAGCCACGTCTGCTTTGTGCCAAACCCTGTCACACTGACATCCCTTCTTCCTCTCAAACTCAAGACCAAAAGAGAAAAAGATGGTAGTGCAGTGGCTCTTCATCTGGACAGATGAAAAAAAAGGAATATTTTCACCAGCTTACAACATTGCCATGGAAAAATGAGCACTTTTGTTAAAAAAAAAAAACCCTTTTGATTATTGACTTCAGTTGTGAAAACTCCTCACAGTTGGGGGATAAACACATTAACATCAAATTATTTACACTTTAGAGGAAGAGATTTATTTTCGAGCTAGAATAAAAATACACTCTGATGATGAACAACGTGGAATCTCATCGAGGTGGAACATAACGAACAAACATATAAAACCTCAAAGGTATGAAAAATATTCTACACTCACGTTGCTGAATCAAACATTTTGCATTTATTAATGTGACAGATACTTTTATCCAAAGGGAATTACAAATGAGGCAGAATCCTTTCCAGCATACAGACGAGAGTCGAGGGTATAGTTCAAGGGGATATAAACTCACATCATTCTGGTTACTAGACCAGAACGTTTAGCCGGTTAGCTCCTAGTACCATGTTTATTCTATTTCTTACCTTAGTATCTTATTACTAACCATGCTCCCTTGTTACATATAGCATCTTGCTAATCTTGCTATTCCCATGTTATTTCTAGTACCACCTGTTACCTTGTCATGTCGAGTACCCTATGCTGTGCATACCTTGTTATTTGTTGCTTCTAGTACCTTTAGTAGCTTTGTTATTTCTAGTACCTTAGTTACCCAAGTCTTAGAAGCTTGTCTTTATAACAACAATCCCAAATACAAATACAGAAAAGCCTGCAGCTGGGGTTCAGATCCTCCTTTAAGAACACTGCTCCTCAAATACATTAATAAATACAAGGAAAGTGTCTAAATGTTCTTTCGCAAATATTATTCACAGACGGTAGTTACGACTAACACACTCCTATGGGCTATTCCTCTAATGAATTATGCAGACTAATGAGCAGCCTTCTGGCTGTACACACAGTCCAAAAACGGGAACGCAGTTTTGAATGACTTATGATGCAAGATTGTTACCATAGGAACTGGAAGATGTCGAATCCCTTACTGCACAAGCAATGCAGCATAAACGCTGTTCACCATTCTGTCTCTTTTTTTTTCATGATTCTCCTTTTTCTAGCTTGTCTTTTTTTCCCCTCAGTGCTGTGTCTGTCTTGGTACGCCACCTGAAGTGCATTACAAAATGTTTCTTAGCATAAAAAAGCTTTCATCTTTTTATGTTCAATATTTAGGACACAGATATCAAATTAATCTAGATAAATGCCATGGTTCTCCTGTTTGTGGTATATTCTGGCCCAGACCAGCTCCAGGTTCTCCTGGTCCACATTACGTGATTAGTTGTTAGCATCTAAATGTGGGGATTATTACTTTGTTACATGCAGTACCTTGGTAGTTTCTAGAACGTTTTACCTCGGTACTTTGTTAATTGTAGTACTATGAAGTTACTTAGTCATTTCTATTATTATACTGCCTCATAGTAACTCATAAAAGTATATAAAAAGATATAGAAATATCTTGCTAATTGTAGTACCATTTATCATGATATTACTGGTATTAAGGATTAGCTAGGTACCTTGTTATTTTAAGAATCTACCACTGTGCTGCATTGTTAATTATAGTATCTTGCAAATTGAAGTAAAATTTACCACTCTACTAGTACATTTTTATTTGAGAACTTTTTAAAGCGGTACCTTATTACTTTTAGAACAGAACCTTCATTCTAGTACAATGTTATTTTGCTAATTCTACTATCATGTTACCACGTTACTTATAATATCTTGCTGCTAATTGTACTACCATTTACCACTCTACTAGTACATTGTTTTTTGAGAACTTGTTAAATAGGTACCTTGTTACATTTAGACTCTTGTAACCTATTACCTGGATATAAGGTTACTTCTAACGCCATGTTCATTCTTGTATGTTACCTTGTTAATTCTAGTACTACGTTACTTCTACCACCATGTTGATTTGTTACTTACATTCTCTTGCTAATTGTAGTACCATTTACCATGCTGCTAGTACACTGCTTCTTCAAGAACCCTTTACCTAGCTTTCTTGTTTCTTTTAAAATTGTGTAATTATTACCTGGTTGTAATGTTACTTCTAATACCAAATTCATTCTAGTGGTATCTCATTAATTCTTCTTATAGTGTTACATCTAGTACCACGTTAAGTCTATTACCTTGTAATTTCTAGTACTAGTAATTTCTACTTTTTTACATGTAGTGTCTTGCAAAAAGTAGTAATGTTTACGTTGTTACCTTGGTAGCTTACAGTGCACTATTCCTTAAATCTTTACCTTGGTAACATTACTTATAGTAACTTGCAACACAACCATGTTATTGTGTTACTTCTTGAACCTGTTTAATCTAGTACCATGTTAGTTCAAGTAACAGTTACACAGTTATTTCTACTACTGGTTCTTATAGTATTATTTCTAACTGTAGTACTGTTTAACTTGTTACTTGAAGTACCTCAGTAGCTTACTCGTACCCTGTTAATTTCAGAGCTTTTTACCTTTGCACCTTGTTACTTATTACCATGTTATTTCTAGTACCATATACTAGGTTATTATTAGCATAATGTTGCATTGTTATTTGTTACTTCTAGTACTTTTTAGTTTAGTACCTTGTCACTTCTCACACCTTTTTACCTCAAGTACATTGTTATTCTAATTCGTAGTTTTACGTGTTACTTGTAACATCTTTTAGAAAGTTAGCTGAATTTTTTAGCTTGTTATGTTGTTATTGGTAGTACCTTGTTAACATAAAAAATTACCCTGATAATGCTAGTGTCCTTTATGTTGGTACCTTGTTACTTCTAATACCTTGTCGTGTAACTTTCCTAGATTTGTTTTTTTTAAGAAAAGCCAGAATATATAAATTTATCTCTGGCTCCAGTAAAATACAGTGACACAGAGGAAATACTCATATAACAATATAACACAAATACCACATAACATTTGTGATTTGTTTGGAAGTGTTTGTGTGTATGTATGTGTGTGTGTGTATGTGTGTGTGTGTGTGTGATGGGAATTGTTTGTGACAATATTCCCTTGGGATGCAAGTTAAAAATGGCCATCGCTGACCGAGTAAGCTCATAATTTCCTTTTGTCTCCATGAGCAGAAGAGAGCTGTACCTGACTAATATCTCATGGGGCCACACACATCAACTCCATGCTGGATAAAACCTGCCTCGTGTTAGTGTGTGTTAGTGTGTGTGTTCATTCCAGTGCTTTACCATTTGGATATTGACATATCTTAAGAAGAAGCTCTTGTGCATTTTTGTAGATTCTCGTGCAACTGTAGCATCGATAACATTTGGCAAATGTTCTTGAATCCTGTATTTGTGGTGTCTCTGATATCGAACCTGCTCATTTCACTGATGTCAGAAGGTTAACAGCTTTTCATGAGATCCTTCTTCCGATAACGGCCACTTCCCGAAGAGTGCTGCCTGAAATACAATGCCTGTGGAGAATTTTTTTTCCCTGATTTCAGCAGGTTGAGATCACGGTCAGGGCAAACTGTAGACAGTTTAAACACACCCACCCAAACACACACACACACACACACACACAATTTTGGGTGTTGTTACTATTTGTCCAATGAGACTAACTGGCTAGTTTGATTCTCAGTTTAATTAAATAAGTCTAGAATGAGCATAATTAGCTGAATCTCTTGTTGATTTTAACCAGATCTGATGAGTTACGGCTAGAGTTTTTTGAACAAGACATTAAAGAGATTCTTGGTGGATAATTTGAGAAAAGAAAATTAGGATACAGGACATGTAATTCCTTCTGTTGGCAAAAAAAAAAAATTACATCATGATCATAACATCTTGTAGAAATCTGTCTTCTGAAAATTTGATTTTGTGTCTTATAAGGGCATTTATATTAAGAACTTTTATATTTTATATTAATATGGGTTTTATTTTATTTAATTATTTTACAATTAAAAAATGTAAAAATTAAATAGAGACTTATTTTTCCCTATTTTACATGGATATCATAGTTGTTCAATAGTTCTTCAGTATCTATATAAGCACAATATTAATTAATAAAACAGACATATTAATGAAACCTCAAAATACAAATCAATATTCTTTATTCCACATACATGTATTTTTTCATCTTTTTTTTGAACTCTTTACAATCTAAATGATTCAACAACAAAATGAGAAACTACCACGACAAAGCCCAAATTTTGTTAATTGGGGACAAAAATAATAATTAAAAATAAAAGTAAAAAAATAATTCAGATGATTACATTGTGGATGAGGACATGGACTTTGTCATCAGGTTAGCATTAAGATCAAAAGAAAGACAAAATTAGGACAGAAAACTTAGTCCATGTGCATACGTAAACAAATGCAAAAATGTAGATTAAAAAGTCGTTACACTGAGTCGGCAATTTTTTAGATCCTGGATATCTAATAAACAGTCGACTCAGTGTGTGTATATACTGTGTTTATACACTGAGGTGCGAATTTATTAGAATAAATAAAAAGGCAACTCAGTGCACGTTTTTAAATTACTTTGAAATTTTCACTTATTCACCTTGTATTATGCAGTTTGAATTCAATGGGTTTTTTTTAAATAATGTCTTCTATATATTTTTAACATTTTTCAATATTATAAACAAATATAGTATTACTGTATAATTTGGGGTTAGATCAACAGCACACACATTCTTCGGGTTAACATTTGAAAGCCACCCAAGCCCTTTGTCCTTTGTTCACAAACAGTTTCAGGAGTGGGCCATGGGTTCTCCGACAGCGAGAGGAATGGCAAAATTGGCTGACATTGCATCTTGTGAATATTGCAAATAATAGAAAGTGACTTACATGTTAACATACACATACATAATTAAGTATTACGTACATATATGTGGTGCAGTGGAGGAGGGAAACAGTTTTATGGTTTGTCGGGCTGTAGAAGTGAGAAGGCCAAATTTTGTGAGCCAACAAATAAGGGTAATACTTGAATTTTACAAATCTGTCCTGTACACAATTTTTTTTTTAAAAGTGTCTTTGAATGCATCCTCTTACTAAGAGGGATTCATATAAATTGAAAATAGTTCATTATTGACACATACTTTCCCGCATTTTCCTCCCATTAGAGTTCAGGAAAACATCCGCATGGGTGTTGTGTCGAGGGCACGTGTACATCCTGACATGGCTGGTCCCATCAATGGGTCTGTGTGCATAAATTCCCACTGGTATTCCATTAAATCCACTTAAATCATTTTCATGTTAAAGCGGCGAGGGCCAGAGGTCTGTTCTGCTTCCTCAGGCGAGGCCCCGTTGGACTTGGAGCGTGGCACATACTCTATATCAATGTTGTTTTTGTGCTTTCCTTTGCCCCGACTCCATACAAACAGGAGCAGAAAACAGAATAGGACGACTCCAAGGAATGTGAAACAACCCATGGCTGTAGAAACCAGGATGGTCTTTAGGTCCAGGCCAAAGGTTGTGTTGGGGGAATTGGTGCTGTTGGCAGTAGTACTGTTAGGATCGATGTAGTACTGGGTCCTATTAGCATAGAGCGAGCCCAGACTCTTGACGGCCAAGGACACCATGAGCGTGTCATTTCCAGCTGTGTTGGAGGCCACGCATACATACACGCCGCCATCTTGAAGCTCCACTGCCTTGATATAGAGTGAGCCATTGTTGTGCACCATTACTCTTCCATGACTCCTGTTAGTTAGATGTCTCCGGCGTGGTGTGACCCAGGAAATGGTGGGGCGAGGAGTCCCCTCGGCACTGCAGTGTAGCTGGGCAGGCTGCCCTTCCTCTACTGACACCAGCTGTGTCCGGTTCTCTCGGATCTTGGGCTTGGTGCAGGTCACATAGTAGGACAACAGGGTTTCCTTGAACTCCTTGAAAGGACGCCCGCGGATTCCCTCAGGCGTACTGCATTCAGGTTGGTCTTCTCCAAATGAGATCGAGTGCCGCTTCTGCAGCAGCCACATGAGCCGACAGTCACACACGAGAGGATTGTCGTGGATGAGCAATACTTCCAGGGACTCTGGAGAGTGGAACACACCCTTCTCCAAAGTGTCCAGCCTGTTATGGGACACGTCAAGTAGCCTGAGCCAACGTAGACCCTGGAAGGCATAGGGCTCCACAGACACCAGCTGGGCTGCTGCTAATCTCAGCTCACGGAGACGCACCAGGTCCTGCAGCAGACCTCCTTCCACAGCGCGGATGTGGCTGTGGGACAGGTTCAGGTGTGTGAGGTAAGGCATGTGGCGCAGGGCTTGGTAGGGGAATGTGGACAGATTGGTATTGGTGACAGAAAGTGTGGTGAGGTTGAGGCCATGTAAAGTGTTAGCTGGGAAAACATCCAGTGAAGGCCAGTTGTCAATCTCCAGGTGGCGCAGGCGGAATAGTTTCTTGAAGGAATAAGGTTGGAGGGTGCTGATGCTGAGGTAGCGCATATGCAAGCTCACCAGGTTGTGAAGGTGGGACAGGGCATCCGTTGGCACCATGGTCAGGTTACAGCGCTCCAGTGTTAGACTCTCCAGTGAAATCAGGCCATTGAACGCTCGGTGCGAGATATACACCAGCTCATTGTCCCCTACATCTAATGACTTGAGATTATGCAAATCCTGGAACATGTAATCAACCAGGATGACGATCTTATTGTCACTAATGTCGAGCGTGGTGAGATTCGAAAGCCCAGTGAATACGCCCAGCGACAGGAGCTTGATGCGGTTGCTCTTCAAACTGAGCGTGTGTAAACTAGAGAGTAAGTTGAAAGCACCTGGTTCTACATAGGCAATGATATTGCCACTCAGGTCCAGCTCTTCAATGTGTGGGTAGACAGAGAAGTCATCTGGATTGATGGCCTGGATGCGGTTCTTGCTGAGGTCCAGAACACGTGTTTCAATGGGAATACCATCTGGTATGGCCGGGTAACGTTTCCGATGGCAGATGACGGAGCGACTCTGGGCAGAGCACTCACAGCGGGAAGGGCAGGCAAGGGCAGAGCCTAAGAAGACGGCCACCAGGGCAAGTCCCAGCAATGGCTGCCAGCAAGATATAGCTGTGTGCAACATGACTCGACTCAGGCAGTCCACCATTCTGTCACGGCTCTACAGAAAGAGACAGAGAAATAATCATATTTAGTGCTCAGAAAATGCAATAATGCATATCAGATAAAGTATAACATCAGGATTTTCTGCCAACCATCAAAAAACTTTCTTTTAAAACCTGCTACGTCTTTGTGCTAAACTGCTGGCTGTTAAAACAAAGAAAACTGTGATCTTTATTACATCAAAACCCCATTGGTACAAGCATCTTGCTTTTCCACAGAGGACCGAGTTCATGTCAGACGCACGCAAACACAAATGAACAGCCTCAGATCTTGCCTGTGGGGTCACTCTGTGTATACTCGGCTTGATTCATGTTTCTGCATAAATTCACAGCCAGGAGATTTTCTTCTCAGTCTGCTCAGAATTCATGAAGATGGGATTTAGTGCACTCATGCATCGGCATGACTAGATCTGATTCAAATTCCTTCATCTAAAGGAAAGATGATTATATAATCCCTGTAATATCACTTTACTTGAATCACTGCAGGACATCAGGTCATTGGACACTCAAAATATCCCCTGTCAAGTGAACACTACATGACTTTCAAGATCTCAGAATTGCTGGACTGTTCATACTACACAATGTTATCACTTGTTGTTTTGTGGATGTAGTTTGGTGTGTACACTAAACGAACAATCGCAGACAAGGGTCACACATTACACAATCTTTCACCATGGAGAAATCCCTGATGAATCCTGCATTCTCATGAAAATAAACACGAGAGCTGTCTAAATGTCTATCTCTGCTATTCTGTACAGAAACAAGAGAAAAGGGATATAAGAGAATAATGTAGAGGAAGGATCAGTTGGGGAGATTGGGGCAGCAAAGATCGTCTGTTCTGCAAAGAGAACTAGGGGTATAGTGTGCATCGTCAGGGATCACGTAGTGTTTGTTTTTATTTTTGCTGTTTCTAACAACGATTTGGTTTTGACATGCCAAATAACTTCTTGTAGTAACGTCATTATTGTGCTTTCATTTGCACTCACTCTCCTATGCAAATAGATAGATAATAAACTGGATTCAGGGATCTGCTGCGCATAACAGCAGATGAATTTGATTTCCTCTTGGACTCTCATTGGCTGTTTCTCAGTACCCGGGATATCATGGCTTGGGTCATGTGGAGTGCTTTTGGCATAAGAGTAACTAAGGATTATATAAGCTGTAAGAGCTTGTAAGGCAACAATAACTTGATGAAAATAACTTCAGTCTCATGGCTGTACTTTTAATAAAGCCGTATTAAAATCTTATAACTCGGAGCTATTTCTAAATTGAACGCAATTCAGTCTATTGCTTTGGAGTCGTATAAATATCTCATACGTGCTATGGCTGTTTTCACTCATGAAATGTTTATGTAGCCCATATAAAGCTCAGTGTGTCATGCTGTTATAGTAAAATAATCAACGAGAGGGTGGTGTGATGAAGCAGAGTTACTGTTACTTATTATTGTCCTATAACAGCACATCCTGACATATTTTGTTCCTCTCACCAATGATTACATTTTTCATTCAGTATAGAATGACACATGTTCCTATGTCCTTTCCTGGATCTGAGTACTGCTTTCAAGTCACTTATCTTACATAATGTGATTGCAGTGGAACTGCTAATGTTATATCCAGTGATTTTAGGCAGCTAAATCTAGCTGAAACTCATATACAACCCCTACTACAGAATTTCCTCGAAACTTGTGCCTCCAAATCTGTCTGAATGCTTGTGCAAGAGGCAGAACTTTCTTAACTGACAGGTAACATGATTGACACACAAGTCAGTTGGGTAGATGTTGATGCTCCACATCTTGTATTTTTTCCTCCATGGAGACCAGAGCTTATCCTCAGAGCAGATATTTTTAATTAAAGCTCACATTGGAATGCGAGGAGAACTTACTAAAAAGTGTGATATTAGCGTACCTTTGAACATCTCACAAAATGAAGACAAATATTCCTTAATTTAATTACAAAATTTCAACAGAAACAGAGGGTACCGTCGGCAGAATGAGGATAAAGGAGCTTCATATCGCTGAGGCTCCACACACACACACACACACACACACACACACATGGTTCTGAACAGCAATGGATTTTTCACCAAGTCTAATTTTGATCATGCTGCAGACTGAAAATCGCTCCAACAGAATACAGATGAATGAAAGCACCAAACTTTCTGCAGCAACTAATTTAATTCAACCAGGAGTTGTTTCGTCTCCTGTGTAGGTAAGATAAGTTGTAAGTCGATCTGCCAACACTTCGTTAGTTTTTGTACTGGAGCTACAAGGCTAATTTAGCACGGTGCATTAATTCTGCATGGGTAAATCATAACACACGGCAAGACAGTAGGTTTAATCTTACAAAGAAAAATGTATGAATTGTTAAAGTTTGCTGTAAGGAGATGCTTATTTAACATTTATGGAAGGAGGCTTCAGAGTCAGGGCTTCATAACAGTTAAAGCCAAACATCAACTTTTTACTAGTTTGAACTAGGCTGCTGAGGCAAAGACTGTTTATAGCTGCTATAACCAAGTAACATAAGATGTCCCATAACATTAAATGTAACTATAAACAGATAAAAATCAATAATCAATTAATCAATAAAAAAATCTACATTGTCAACAAACTGGTGTGGTATAAGGGGAATAAAGCACTTCAGGACATGCTGTTATAGGAAAATAATCAACTTCAGAGTGGTAAGAGAATCTCTGCTTCATCACACCATTGTATCGTTGATTAGTTTCCTGTAACAGCATGACATTTTGCCTGTTCTCACTGAGTGCTGTTTTGACACAGTTGTAATTACATGTGAATAAATAAAGCCTCTTTTTCATCAAGTTTCATGTAAAAAAATCATTATTTAAAAATAATAAAAAAAACTTTAAAAAGCACACATGCACACACACCCACACACATGCACACACACACACGCACACGCACACACACACACACACACAGAGCCTTAACAAGTCATCTTGTGCCGCACAGTTCCATAAATTTATCCAAGCAGAAAAAAAAAAGCAGAAAACAACCCAGAAGGCACTAAAAACATCTCGGTGTCATTTTAAAGAGCGCGCGCACACACACACACACACACACACACACACACACACTCATTATGCTGCAGCAAATAGCATGCTGACAAGTTCGTAAAAAAGTAAGTTTTCAAATGCATTTCGACTAACAATATATTACACTTGCAAATGTAACCTTCTGACTTGTTTTTTTCCTAAAATGTGTAAAGTGTGATGTACTAGCTGTGAAATAGAACTCGTGTCATATGTTATCTCTATCTGTGTGTGTGTGTGTGTGTGTGTGAGCACAAACAATGATCACAAAATTTTATTTTCCTTTTAATATCAATATTAAGATTGAAAACACATGTTGTAATATTTGACTTCCTTAATTCATCGAATTGTTTCAAGCCCCGCCCTCCAATCATTGCTTGGCAACTGTTGCTATCTGCAACGATCTCAGGCAAGAGTTAAGTGCATATTTTACATCCTAAGCTCCAGAATTGTTCAACGTTTGATACACATCTGGAAGCAACACCTGTTAGAATGATAGAGTGGAATTTGATGTTTTCTCTTCATTTTGAAAGTAAAAACACATTTAAACTTGTTTAACCCAAACTGTATTTAGTTTGTAATATGAGCATTGATTGGTTCTGTCAGGTGACCAATCAGAAAAAGGTGAGGGCGGGGTCATAACAATTTTGAATGTGCTGAAGGCAAACGTCATTGCTACCGTTGCTAATGCTGCCCTTAACAGCCATTCCGATAAATAATACTCCAATAATACACCATTCATACAGGATGAGATGCGTCATTTGCCTTCCGTGCGAAAACGAAATCTTGGCCTTTAAAATTTTCCATCAATGCTAAAGAAGTCTGTTAGGTTCTGGCCTGTAAATCAAGGTCGGTTAAGTAACTTTCAGTATGGTAAGTATCTAGCTTGTTAAATTAGCTAGCTAGTTAAGTTTTGTTTTTGTGACTTAACATAATTCCAAAAAGTTTATTAAACATTAGCTAACCAGCAAGCCAAACGCTAGGTTTGTCTGAGTTAGCAGAATATTTTCCTCATGACTGATTGCTTAGCGAACGAGCCAGTCACGTAAGATTGGAAAAAAAGAGAGGCTGATGAGGGAAAGTCTGTTTATAGCTGCTGGAATGTAAATGAGAACAGGAACTAACTTGTTTCTCGGATGTTCCACAACATTAAACAGATAAAAAAAAATGGTGTGTCACTCTTAATGTCATTCAAAACAAATTGTAATTGTTGTTACAGGAAAATATTCAACTCTGAGGTGGTAACAATAACTCCCTCACTGATTACTTTCCCAAAACAGCATGACACAATGTTTTTTATTCTTTACGTAATCACAAAGTCTAATTGTGTTTATAATTAGCACTTAAAATGTGAACACTCAATGAAGGAGCAATGTTTTGATATTTTTTTATTTGTATTCTTCAGAATGTATTTGTATTCGTATATACAGTGTAGAGTGTAGAAGGAGAAGCCTTTGATCTGTAGATATAAAATGATAATGTGTAATAATGCTCAAGCAGAATCATCCTCGTTATTGTCTCAGACACACACACAGCTTCACTCTAGTCTATAAATATTTATCATTCCACTCCATTTAATAGTGCACGCCTCTTACTGCGGAATTAAAAGAGCAAATAAAAACAAGGCAATAAAACGGCGATATAAGAGAAAGCCGTTTTATTTTACAGTACAGTATTTTACAGATGAGCTGTGTACTTTAGTCTCGAGGGTCACGTGATCAGCCCGGCGTGCTCGAGGTGCCTTTTTTTTTTTCTTTCCCTTGGACTCAATGTGCGGAGAAAATGCACATCACAGAAATTTCACGATTGAGGAGGTTTCGTGATTGTCTTGCCACGCTGGTGATGCTAGTGAGAGTGAGGTCATCTGGGTTCAAGGAAGCCCATGCAGCAATATGCAGTAATCAGCAATAAAGCTTAAAAAACACTTCTTTTTTCTTACAAAACTTCCTGCCGTGACACTGTGGCGAGTCAAATGATCACATGAGTCACAAAAGTCAATCTGCTAATCATAAATATAGCACAGGTTCCTTTATATACACGCTAATGGGCCATTTTATTAGGTATACATATTATATAGGTGATACTGTAAGTGTACAGTTATTGACTGTTGCTCATTTAGTCCTTCAAAACACAGTTCCTCTAACACAGTTCCTCTAACACACAGTTCCTCTAACACAGTTCCTCTAACACACAGTTCCTCTAACACAGTTCCTCTAACACACAGTTCCTCCAACACACAGTTCCTCTAACACACAGTTCTTCCAACACACACAGTTCCTCTAATACACAGTTCCTCTAATACAAGTTCTTCCAACACACAGTTCTTCCAACACACAGTTCTCCAACACACAGTTCCACCAACACACAGTTCTCCAACACACAGTTCCTCCAACACACAGTTCCTCTAAAACATGGTCTTCCAACACACAGTTCCTCTAACACACAGTTCCTCTAACACACAGTTCTCCAACACACAGTTCCTCCAACACACAGTTCCTCTAAAACATGGTCTTCCAACACACAGTTCCTCTAACACACAGTTCTCCAACACACAGTTCCTCCAACACACAGTTCCTCTAAAACATGGTCTTCCAACACACAGTTCCTCTAACACACAGTTCTCCAACACACAGTTCCTCCAACACACAATTCCTCTAATACAAGTTCTTCTAACACACAGTTCCTCCAACACACAGTTCTCCAACACACAGTTCCTCTAACCCACAATTCCTCTAACACACAGTTCTTCCAACACACAGTTCCTCTAACACACAATTCCTCTAACACACAGTTCTTCCAACACACAGTTCCTCTAACACACAGTTCTTCCAACACACAGTTCCTCCAACACACAATTCCTCTAATACATGTTCTTCCAACACACAGTTCCTCCAACACACAGTTCCTCTAACACACAGTTCCTCTAACACGCAGTTCTTCCAACACACAGTTCCTCTAACACACAATTCCTCTAATACAAGTTCTTCCAACACACAGTTCCTCCAACACACAGTTCCTCCAACACACAGTTCTTCCAACACACAGTTCCTCTAATACATGTTCTTCCAACACACAGTTCCTCCAATACACACTTCCTCCAAAACACAGTTCCTCCAACACACAATTCCTCTAATACATGTTCTTCCAACACACAGTTCCTCCAACACACAGTTCCTCCAACACACAGTTCCTCTAATACATGGATCCTCATTGTATTGACACACCACCTGTTGATCTATCCATGGAAAGGGACCAGCCTAAATCATCAAAGGTTCTTCGGCTGTCCCTCTGGTGGAACCCCTTAACATTCTGTGGAGAATCGATTCAGAGTCAAGCTGCTTCCTTGTTAGAGTTCAAGTGGAAGTGGAGACCACACACTCTTGGATCAGTGTGATTGCTGTGTGCTTTGCAGAACCATGGTGCGCAGGAGAACACCCCAGGTGGTGCGACATCAATGGCAGCTCATTGGTTAAGAGTGATCAGAAGGTTGTGAGCTCAAATCCTTTCACTGTTGTGCTGCAAGCCAACTTCTCATAACCTTCATCTTCAAACTTCTGCCAAATATTTCAGCCAGTTATAATTCCGTCTCTTGTTTTGTGTCCTTGTTCTTGAAAACAAGCACACAGATGGTTCAAAGCAAAGTTTTTTTTTTGCCTCATAGCACTGGACCTCATTTCACCTTTAACTGTGAATATGCTTATTCAGAGCGCAGTGGTTAAGGGACTGTAGTTGCCTGGTTACGAGCATGGCCGTGTATTTCGCGAGCGTATTGATTGTAGCCATCTGTGAGAGGTTTTAGTGTGGAGCGCTTTGGATGCTCATCAAATTCTTTTTAGAACACATGAAAAAAAGTACAGAATGTTTTATTTATTCAAAAAAAGGTGAATAAGACATACAACCTCGTTTTCATCCCTGACCCTGTTCCCTGATCCTCCTTAAGCCAAGGCTGCTACATGATAACCTTGGAAGGTTTAAAATTTTATATTCTACAAATTAAATTGAGAAAATTAAGGTGGTGCTGCCTGAAATGGAGCGCGGACCCTGAACTTCATCAATGCTCATAAATGTCAGCCCCAGAGCTGATGGTTTACTTCTTTTTTTCCTCACATTCTTGTGCTGTTAACCCACGAAAATGCCAGTCAACTATCAACACCTCTAAAACTCTCGACGCAGGTTACGCTTATCCGTCATACGCCTGGGACGTCATGGAGTTCCTGACCTGACCGGGTTCTGCGCTTTGTGGTTCAGATTAAAATGGAGCTTAGCGCTCTTTCTAGACCTCGCTGCCATTTTCGCTCAGCCAGTGTTGGGCTTTAGATAACGAACGCAGCCCCTGTGCAATCAAGCAACATAATCCGTTCTGTGAAATCGGAGAAACCCGTATCTCCACACCAAGGTACTCTGGTTTTGTGTGATGTGCCTCTGGAGCACTCTGCACTTCAATGTGGAGAATTTTTACACTCCTGGAGCTGTTTTGTTTACTCTGCAATTAAGTCGCTTTGAGAGCAACTCAGCAATCCAGCCACGACCGGATGGAATAAAATCACGCTAATGAGAGGAGATTAATCATCTGGAAATAAATCATCGCAGAACAAAGAGCTCAGTGAGTGGTCACTCGTTGAACATCAGCAGGACGGCTTTGAGATCGAAGCTGTTGCCGTCCAGCAACTAAAACTGAAATCATAGCGCTAAATATAATAAAAATCAATTGAGTGTACACATATGGAAGTTTACGGCACTGGTTTTAGCATCCCGCTAACCGAGCAGTAAATGAATAACCGAGTAAAAGGTCTCGGATAGTCATAATCAAACTCATAATACCAGAGCTATCGTCCAGGACATAAAAAGAAATGAGGCAGATTTGATGTGTGTAAAGGTGTAGCGGATTGAGGAGGCAGATAAGCAAAGGAAGGTGCAGTAAATAGGTTTATTGTGTTGCGGTGTTCCCAGAGTGGGCAAAAAGATGATAATAAACACGTATCTGAATGGACACATGGACAATAAACTGGAACAGACGCCTCTTTTTTCCCCAAATGGCAGAATAAACTCCTAATCTCTGAATGTTACAAAGCACTGACACTGGAGGTCCATGTCAGGAGAAGGGCTTATGTAGAAATTATGTAGCGTTATGAACCTTTCCATTACCAAAAGCATTAAAAGTACAAAGTCTGTTGTCAACCATGTGATGTCCAACCAAAAAATACATTTTGTCAAAAAAAAAAAAAAAAAAAAAAAACTTGTAACTGGTATATTGGTTTATGTCACTTGCCTTGAAGGGCTTATGTAGACGATACGTAGCCTTATGAACCCTTCCATTAGTGTTAAAAGTGTTAAAGTAGAAAATCTGTTGTCATGAATCCACACATGATTCAGCCGTTACATTACACATCTTTATGTCGAAATTGATGTCATTAAGCTGTAACTGTTTATGTAGGTTTATGTCAGTTGTCCTGAATGGCTTGTGCAGGTGCTATGTAACCTTATAAACTCTGTCAGTAGGTAAAATGTTGAAGTGCAGTGTTCATTGTCACGATGTCCAAACTTAATTCAATCTGCTATATCTGCTATGTCAGAATCCATGTCACTGGACTCAGATGTAACTGTTTATGTAGGTTCATATCAGTTGTCTGGAAAGGTTTATGAAGATGTCATGTAGTCTTATGAACTTTATTGTCATTAGATAAAGTGTTATGTGTTAAGTGTTATAACTTATGTCCATAAAAAGGGCTTATGTAGCCTTATGTTAAAACTTTTGTCCTATAACACGAACAAAGTTTTTAGTTAGATTGTAGTTAGTTTAAGATTCACATAATAACATACAGTAAGTTATAACACTTAACACATAACACCTTATCTAATGACAATAAAGTTCATAAGACTACATGAGTATAAGTATTATAACATGTCAGTTAAACAGGCTTATGTAGCCTTATGAACACTGTAATTAGTTGAATCTTAAACTAACTACAAACTAACTAAAAACTTTGCATTTCAGTTTATAGTTACAGTAAGCATTCATGTTACAGTATGGAGGAATAAATTATTGAATATGTAAATGGTAGTTTATTTAATTTAAACTTGATGGAAGTGTAAACTACGTAAACAGGAATGAAACTAAACTAAAACTGAACTAAAACCGAACTAAAAACTGAAAAATCACTGCTGAAGTCTCACGTATTCTTTACACAGCTGTCATCTAGTGCACATTTCCTGACTCTATAGGTGACATTAATGATCCCTTATCACAGCTGTATGGTTTGAAATCTCCAGAACAGATGTAGTTTGAGCACTTTGTGGCGTTAGAAGCCGTATAAAAGCTCCTCGCACCTGTCAGATCAGGTAAAGACGTCTTTATTTAGCAGGCAAAGTAAGCTATCTCCACTTTCTCATCAGCATAATTACGAGGGAAAATGATTAAATCATCGCTTTATTTTAATGAGCCTCATATCGTCTAATGGCGCCACCCTGAAGGAAAGATGTAATTAACTGGCAGGTTAAAGCAGTGAAGGAGTGCACTATTAACCTGCAGTGTTTGCAGCCACGGTGTGTTTTTAATCCAGTCGTAATGAGAAGTCAGGCTAGAATGATTTCACGGCTTATCGCTTATGAAGGAGCAGCTGCAGTTAGAGGTTTAAGTTCACTAATTGTAGCACACTTCCTCTTTTGTTTTCTTATTGTACAGGTCGAGGGTTAAGTACTTAATAAAGTCAGGGTTTAGTGAATTTAAATGCACAGTGTGTGCAACACACTTACTCACCACACTGTCCTTATCACAGTAGTGTTTGTTGGGACTAATAAATTAAATATTTAAATATAATATATAATAAAAATAATATATACTTCCAGTATCTTATTATAGTGCTTATAATATTTATTTATTTATTTATTTATTTATTATTTTTGTAACTAGAAAACAACTATCCTCTTCTTACGGTGCCGAATAATAATAAAAATTTTTTTTAATGAATTTGTTTGTTATTTATTTATGCATATCTATCTATCTCTCTCTCTCTCTCTCTGTCTGTCTTATTTTTTATTTATTTATTTATTACATATTATACTTTTACATCATATTTTACAATTTTTATATAATAGTTTTTAGCTTAAAAAAACCTTCAGTTTCTTCCTACATAGCCAAATAATAATAAGGAATAAAATATTTTAAAACCCTTCTCTTTCAATTTAATTGATTGATTGATTAATTGATTGATTGTGAAAGATTAAGACATGGGCCAATCACAACCCAGCTGGCAGCTTAAATGCTTATTTTATTTGTATTGCGTTTTCTTAATTTCTAATTAATGAAAACGAGTATTTAATCTAAGCATTTTTCCTGAAACATTTCACAACACAAATACGATGTTAAAATGGTAGAGTAGGACAATCTAATTAATAGCAGTTTAACAGGGAGAGTGAGCGCATAAAGTGTTACACACTCGCTCTCAGTGCTAAACTGGTATTAATTAGCTTGTTATTCAGTCTCCACTCCTTTCAGTTCTAGATATTTACCCAGTAAATAAACTGCAATGTAGTGGATAATTACTGTGGTGTAAAAAGATGTAAAAAGTACAAAAACAATTTCATTACATTTAAACTTCACTCTGGACTCGTCAGGAGGAATGAAACCATGTTAACGAGTGCTGGAGCGATGGACAGAGCCGGTCACTGAGAGACAGAAGGATGACACAAACAGACCTCCTCCTTCTGCTCTTCTTCACTTCCTCTCTCTCTCTCTCTCTCTCTTTAACAGTTTCTCTCTGTGAGTATTTATTTATGTGACTTAGCTTTAAGGAACGCTAATCCAACTTAGTCGAAGCTCTCAGGCGTATTTTATAATTAGACGTGTCTGAATTAAACTCTAACATCCCCCGCGGTGAGGATCACAGACCTGAGAGAGAAATATAAAGTCAGTGAGGAGTAAAACACTGTGTGTGTGCTGCTGTTTTAGAGAAATAATCAGTGCCGGAGTGGTGTGATGAAGCAGAGTTACTGTTACCAACTCACTTTTCCTATAAATTATTCTCTATAAGAGCACAGTGTTTTTTTTCTCTCTCTTATACCACAGCAGTTTACGATTGATGACATTTTTTAAATTCATTAAACAACTCTTTGTACTTTTTATCCATTTATAGTTACATTTAATGTTTGTAAAACTACTTAGTTCTTGTAATCACTTACATTATAGCAGTATAAATAGTCATTCTCTCAACAAACTTTCCTTTCTCTTAACAAAAAAAAAAAAACAAAAACACAGCTTGTCATGTTACTGAGAAACTGCAAAGCGTAAAGCGTAAACTCCTCTGTCCTGAAGATGTCAGAAAACTTACAGCTTTCCCTCTGACTGTGACAAAGCGCTGACACTGGAGACTCCTTCCATAAATGTTACATAACCATCTCCATACAGAAAACTTCACCGTATTAATGATTAATCTGAATACGAGTGCCTGTGAATGTGCTGTTACTATAGAAACAAAGCGCATTAACATAAACCTGCGCTACAGTCAGAGCTGCTGTTATTGGAAATTAATCAACACCTTCTGACCAATCACAAGCCAGTCGGAGCTGTTCGATCTGTATCTGATTCCCTCATCCTGATTTCATGTAGCGTGTAAAGCCGTGAGAGGTCAGGCTGAGGGGCGGGGCTAACCTCCTTGACTGTAAATATAACTTGATTTCATTGGATGAATTTTGTATTAAAATGGTGTTTTTGTGATCAGTCGTAAAATGTGGACTGAGAAACACTCCGAGCCTGAGATGTGTGTTTCCTGCAGCGTGTGTTTCCTGCAGCGTGTGTGTGTGTTTCCTGCAGCGTGTGTGTGTGTTTCCTGCAGCGTGTGTGTGTTTCCATGCAACGTGAGGCGGGGGTGCCGACCGTCTCCAAGCTTCCTTAAGGCCACGACTCGGAGTGATATAGTCACAAGACTATTTTCCTCATGACTGCTTCGGCTAATGTAATTCATCAAGTTAATGTGGCACGGAAAAGTGTGCAGACGCACATGAACACACACACACACACACACACACACACACACACACACACACAAACACAGGGAACAAAAGCGTGTAGAATAATACACAAAAAAAGCATAAATCGCTGTATGTTTATTATTAATTACAGTTAATTATTTAATCATAAATATAGTAAAGATAATACAGTAAAATAAAGACATGAATGTAGAAAAAATAAAGAAAAAAATAAAGGACAGATAATGGAGATTAAGGAGAGGAATAAAAAAATAGAAGAAAAACACAGAAAATGTACAAGACAGAAACAGTGAACAGGAAGAAAGAAAGGAGAGAGAAAGAAATGTAGAAAAGGAGAAAAAAATGTAGAAAAAGAAGAAGAGAAGAACAGACAAATGTATAAATGCACGTGTGTGTGTGTGTGTGTGTGTGTGTGCCTGTGCCTGTGCATGCATGTGGTGTGTGTGTGTGTGTGTGTGTGTGTGCGTCTGTGCATGCATGTGGTGTGTGAGTGTGTGTGTGTGTGTGTGTGTATGTGTGCATCTGTGCATGCATGTGGTGTGTGTGTCTGTGTGTGTGAGTCTGTGCATGCATGTGGTGTGTGTGTGTGTGTGTGTGTGTGTGTGTGTGAGAGTGTAGAGCTGTGTGTGTGTATGTGTGTGTGTGTGTGTGCATCTGTGCATGCATGTGGTGTGTGTGTGTGAGTGTGTGTGTGTGTGTGTGTGTGTGAGTGTAGAGCTGTGTGTGTGTATGTGTGTGTGTGTGTGTGTGTGCATCTGTGCATGCATGTGGTGTGTGTGTGTGTGTGTGTGTGCATCTGTGCATGCATGTGGTGTGTGTGTGTGTGTGTGTGTGTGTGTGAGTGCTGTATATTTGCTTTTCTATGTCAGGTGAGAAACGTAACGCTGATGACTCACACACTCATAACTTATGTGCTGTATTCTGAGGCGACGGCGTCGTGTCGTTCTGCATCTCGGCGAAAAGAAACGCATCAAAAACACATCGCGAGGTTTTAAAGTAAACAACAATAAATGTTCATTTTATATCCCATTCAAACACAATACACTCGTCATGAACCTGCAGGAATTTATTTCATCACCATTTCACTCATTTCTCCGAGTGAAGACACAAACTCTAAATAAATTCTATATAGAACCCTACAGCAGAGTGGTTCCTGATTAGAGAAGGTTCCCAGTAGAACCGAGAGTGTGGATTCTCCTACAGAGTTAAGACACTGATAGAACCTAAACTAAAAAAAAATCTGTAGAGAACGCGACAACAACGTGTTTCCCTTTCTGAGAGAGAGAGTTCCCAAGGGACCCTTTCAGAATCGAGAAACACTTTACTCTTTAAAGAACCATTGAGGAACGTTTTGTTCAAAGGATAAAGTGGTCTTTGGACAGTTACAGGAAAGACTCACTTGTAGGGTTCTAAGTAGAACCTTAAGACAGACAGCAAAAAAAAAAAAAAAAAAACAAGAGCCCTAACTTTTTCCCCCTAAGAGTGTCCTTACTCTGTTCTTGTGTAAAAAGTTCTAGTGTAATGGTTCTAGCTTTCTGAAGTGGTTCTTCTTGGAGTCTTTTCTGAACGAGAAACCCTCAGTTATGTCCAAAGAACCCTTTGTGGAACATTTTTCTTCTACAGAGTAAGAACATTATTAGATAAAAAGGTTTAATCCAGAACCTAAAGGGTTCATCGCTTTGTCCTTTCAGAGCAAAGTCTAAGTTCTAAGAGTGTGGATTCTCCTATACGTTCTTAGAAATAAAAACCATTTAAGGGTTTTTCAAGAGTTCTTTGGACAGTTACAGGAAATCTCTTGGGATCCCTTGTAGAGTTCTTTGTAGAACTCAAGATAAATAATTCAAGTATTTATATAAAACATTATGATGTGGAATAAATGTACGAGTTAATTAAGAACTTTCACACTAAAACCTGAACTTAATCTTTCTTACAACTCCAAAAATGATCAGTGACAGTATCTCTCACCGGATACACGCTCCCTCATCCTCTCCGACTCCACACGAGCTTCTCCGACTCTTCCTGATTTTATCCAGGACTAGAACTCTAGCACTCCATCTCTTCCTCTCCGTCTCTCTACACTGCAGAGTTAACACCAGCGCTAACCTTTAACCTGTGATCAATGCAATTAGCATCAATTCAGCTGAGATGCTTGGGTAGGATCCATTGACAGCCAATAGGATTCACTCCCAAACACAACAGCCAATAGGATTCATTCTCAAACACAACAGCCAATAGGAGTCATTCTCAAACACAACAGTCAATAGGAGTCATTCTAAAACACAACAGCCAATAGGATTCACTCCCAAACACAACAGCCAATAGGAGTCATTCTAAAACACAACAGCCAATAGGATTCACTCCCAAACACAACAGCCAATAGGATTCACTCCCAAAAATATCAGCCAATAGGATTCACTCCCAAAAATATCAGCCAATAGGATTCACTCCCAAAAATAACAGCCAATCATATTGCAGCTGTGCTGGATTGAACACTCATGTTTTGATATTTGATATTGGATTTAGGGTTCGATGGTGAAAATATAAAAATATAAAAAATCTACACAACTATGAGTTAAACAACTTTAAAAATGAGCTAAAAAGTTTGCCCTGCACATAAATAAAATTATTTTTAAACTGCTTGTATTTCGTCTACAGCTGTTTGTGTCTAAATGAACCGGAATCAGAGCTCTAGATACAAAGACTAACAACAGACATCTTAAATCATGCAAATTTTATATTTCGTAAAATTAGAGCTATGTTCAGTACGGCTAACACTTTCTGTGAAGCTCATAATGAATCACTGCCCCATTAATAATTACTTATAAGCAAGTATTACTTTTCTATAAATATATTTAAAAAGACACATCAAGATCTTACTTCATTATAATAACAGTTATTGTTATATTAAGTCATTGTTGTTATAATTGCTTATAAGTGATGCACTTGCTTTCTCAACGCCCAAGCTCATAATGCATTATACACTGATTTATAAGCATTAATTAGTCAGTCTTATGGTTCCATGAATGTATTTATAAAGATGCAGCATCATAATACATTCATGGAACCATAAAAGTGTCAGGAAGAGACTTCTGTATATAAATGGAAAGCAGTATTATTATTATTATTATTATTATTATTAATAATAATAGATACACAAATCTAGTAAGTAATAAACTCTTCTTACACAGGGATGTATGGTTTAGTTTTCTGTATGTTGACGTATGGAAGGAGTCTCCAGTGTCAGCGCTCAGGACAGAGGAGTTTACGCTTTTGCGGTTTCTCTGTAAAATGATAAGATGCTTTTTTTTGTCTTTTTAACCTCAAGAGAGAGAAAAAGTGAGGCTGCTGAGGGAACGACTGTTTTTAGATTTTATATTATATTTTTAGATTTTATATTATATTTAGATTTTACAAAGTTAATTGTAACTATTAACAGACAAAAAGCACAACAACGTTCTTTAATTGAATTCATTAATGGCGATCTTCTGTGGTGTAAGAGGAATAAAATCTCTGTCAGGGAGGAGTGTGTATCGACTGATAGATTAGAAACAGTTTTTGTCAGGGATGTTTCTCAGTGATAAAGCAAAATGAACTCATTCCCACATCAGCTCCAGAGGGATCTCTGTAAAGATGAGCCAATTATAGATAATTAACCCCGGATGAGTTTAAGGCAAACAGATGAGCACAGAAACTGAACAAAGGGTTAATGACCTCATCATGTACACACACTCAGCACTCTCATGACGATAAAACAGCTGTATTTTTATTAGGTGACCTACAAAGGGTACTCTCCAGGGACCGGGCGCTATCCGTTGACCCGGAGCTGGATTAGCTATTGATTAGCCCTCAGTCTCGATGCTAAAATAAAAACATGTGAAGAGGAGATTAGGACAGTGGGCGGACAGATTGTTGATCCTTTTCTTTGTAACGGTTTGATCAATATGGCAATATTACAGAATGAATACAGCGTGACCGGCTGTGCCTGTGTGTCTCTGTTACTTCTCCACCTAGTGTTTCTGAGCTGAAGAAATCGCACCTGACGTAATTGATTTTGCTCGATTGTTTAGCGTTGAAAATGGAGTTCTCGTGTACGCCCGCCCTTTCACCGATCCCCTCACTGTTTGCCTACACGAGCGGTGTGTGAAATGGTAATACTGTGTCATTCAGAGTTTAACAACTCCATCCTGCCTGAGAAAACTTCTGATTCATGGAGGACGGAATAAAACCCGGAGATCTAGAAAATGAAACGTAAAAGATAAATAAAATCCGATCAGCCAGGTGTTGAAGGATTCTTTAATTCTCCACTGGAGTAGCCACGTCTGCTTAATCTCATTTATCAACCTTTTAGTTCATAAAGTATCTAATAAATAATTTCATGGCCAAACTGAACTAAAATTCCTGCCACATTTACAAAAGTTTTGCTGATTTTCTTCATACTCATATGTTAATAAACACAAAATATACCAAGCTCATTGACAGCACATTTACATTTAGCCACACCCACAAAACTCCATAAAAGGCAGAGTGTACAATGACAGAATGATGACTAAATGGTGAAAGATTGCCTCCTACTTTCGTACTGATTGAACAGCTAGTGGTATTTGTCTTAATTTATGGATTTGTCTTAGTCTTTTTTAAGTCATTACTATGAAAAAAAATAAATTGGTATATCATTGAAATACATAACTGATTTAAACCTGATAATTCATTTATAAAATCTACAGTAGCTCATTGATATTTATACGATTTTTGAAGCCGATCAATCGAGGTTCATATTTATACATATTTATACAAATTTACACAAACTTAGAAGCAAAATGTAGGATACAGATTCTTTTCCCAACAAAATTTTCTTGAAATCAACAAGATGCACGATTTGGCTCAGTAATAGTCTCTATTTTAAAAACTAAATATATATCCAAATGAAATATGATCTATTATATGTATTATATTCTCATCTGAGATGTGTCTACCACACAAGCTCCGCCTTCTGACTTTAAGCCACGCCCCTACTAGAGTCTGATGCTGAGGAAGAAGAAAATGATTTTGGGTTCAAGTTTTTATGTTCTGACTGATTTTATCTCCTTTAGTCCGTATTTATAGATAACTGTGTGACGTACAGCGAGTGTGAATAACTCCGCAAGAAATGAAACAAAACAAAAAACAATATCCAACAAAACACAACCTCTATATTTAGTGAGGTGATTAATTATCCTCACGTTGTTTCCCACTCTGCTGTTTATTGCCTGCTGAATTATTCATACGCTTGGCCCTTCGCTTCCCCCGCTCCCTCCGTCACACTCTGTTTTTCTCAGCATGAATGAAAAATCAAACATGAAGACAATAAAGGAGAGAAGAAAAATAGCGGAACAGGGATGCAATAAGAAAATAAAAGACTTCTCAGAAGGTACAGTGCTACGAGTTAACAGTCTTTCTAATCTAAATTGGGAAAAAAGTAAATGATGCGTCATTCCACCAGCTCCCTGAAGACACGGGATTGTGCTGTATTATAGACTTTGATGAATAATTAAAGCCACATGTATGAGGTTTGACAAATCTTCTACTCTTTCATTATTGCTTGTCACTGATGGTGTAAATCTCACAAAACAAATATGAAGATTTTTAACATTTCATTTAAACTGTGACTTACAAGTAAAGCAGTGACTTAGAAGTATACAGGAAAATTAAACATCGTCAACGTTATGACAATGTTATGAATGCTGTTATAGGAAAATAATAAATAAGTGATTGTTAATACCCTAAAGTTCCAAAAATAGCACTTATGCTACTTATTCACATCCTGCAGGACCTGTCATGGCCCTGTCACATTAACACCCCGGTGAAGAAGGCCCTTCAGCGCCTTTAACACCTCAGATGCTCTAAGGGGCTAAGGACCTTTTACACCTGCACCATCGTGAGCATCCTGACGAGAGGCATCACAGCCTGGTTTGGGAACAGCACCAGGCAGGATGGGCGGATGTCCAGAGGGTGGTGCGATCAGCTGAGCTCCCTGACCTGCAGTCTATCTACAGCAAGCAGTGCTGGACCAAGGTCAGGAAGATAGTGAAAGACCTCAGCCATCCGAACAACCGACTTTTCTCTCTGTTGTGGTCAGAGAAGCGCTTCAGCTCCCAACACAGAGAGAATGAGGAGGAGCTTCATCCCACAGGCCATTTGGGTCCCAACCCGGGCAATATACAGGACTAGAGCTTGGACTTGTTTACACAAACCCACTACCTCAGCCTGATGTTCCACAGCGTATATTGCACAAACAACTGCACATATCTGCACCTTATTCAAAATACAGTCCTACTGTTTCTGCCACCGATCTTTGTATCCCTTATATCATATTTTTACACTTTTATATTTTTAATTTCCTACCTGTATAGAAGTAAATTCTGCTTTAAATTCTATTTTTATGTCACAGACACAGTTGAAAAAAAACATTTCACTGCACATCGTACTGTGTAGGATTGTGTATGTGACCAATAAAGTTTGAATTTGACTTCAAATAATTAAAGAACAGCACATCACACTTTATCCATTTATAGTTACATTTATTGTTGTGGACAAAAAAATGTTGACAAAAAAAACCAAAATCACTTATGTTATGTTCCCAAACAGAAAAGCTTGGGAACCTCGGCTCTAATGGTTCTACGTAAATATAACCTTTTTTTTTTCACAGCTTGAGTACACTCTTAGAAAAATAGTTCCTGAGCATTTTTCTGGATGAGTAATGGTTCTAGCTTTCTAAAGGGGTTCCACTTGGAGTCATTTCTGGAAAAAGAAAACCTCTTTTATATCTGAAGAACCCCTTAAAATGTGGCTTCTTCTATATGTTCTTCTTTCTTCTTTGGACAGTTAAAGATTCTTGCTATTCCAAAAGGAGGTTCTTGGGATAGTTTGGAATGGGGAAACAGTGACATGTACGGTTCTATATAGAACCTTTATATAGAGACAGTGAGAAACACTTAATGGTTCTAGATGTAAGCTTTTTCTTACAGTTTGAGTATACGCTTAGCAAAAAGGGTTTTTTGGATGGATAATTGTTCTAGCTTGCAGAAAGAGTCCTTTGTGGAGTTTTTTTCTGAAAGGGAAGCCCTCTGTTATGTCTAAAGAACCCTTAATGGAACTTTTTTTTCTTCTGAGAGTGTATCTAAGGTTTCATGTTGTCAGCTTTACTGGAATTGTGTGCAGACATGATGAAGGAGGTCGATACTGTGGTTTGAAGACAAGACAGCAAAAAGCTTCCCAAATGATCTGCACCTGATTAACAGAACCTCACCGGTTCCTGTCTTCACTCTCTGGTCATGCCTGCTTTACTTATTGATGTCCATTAGATGGACCTGATACTTCACTGTCTTCTTCAATGTAAGCCAAAAGGCAATTTCAGCAAGCAACAAAGCGAGCGATAGATTTTTGTGCTGGAAAGAGATCAGGATGGATTGTGTTGATGGAGAGCAGAAGGAGAAGAAAGATACCGGAGCCTGAGAATGCAGCCATTGTAATGAAGCTATGTACAGAATAAAACACTGAGTTGTGCTGTTGTAAGAAAATAATCAACGATGGAGTGGTGGGATTAAGCGGCGTGACTGTAACCAGAAGTTCTGAGGTGGTTTGTTCCTCTTATACCACAGCAATCTGTAGAGTATTACAATTTTTTTATTTATTAATGAATGACACGTAATACTTTTTATCCATTTACAGTTACAATTGATATCCATGAAACAAGTTCTCACTTACATTATAGCAGCTATAAACAGCCGTTCCCTCATCAGCCTCTCTTTTTTCTCTAATAAGTCAAAAAAAAAAAAGCAGCTTGTCATGTTACAACTTTACTTAATGCTGACACTGGAGACTCCTTCCATAAATGTTAAATTACAGCAAGCTTCACCTTCAATGATTACGCGTGATTTTTTTTGTTTAATCTAGAGCCTAAAAGTTTCATTACCTTTTCCCTTTACAGCAAACTCTTGAAAATTCTACTTAGGGAAACATTTATCATAGACTTCTATTAGAAAGCGTTCCACCTACAACCACTTTTTTCTTTTTGTTAAACAAAAAGAAACACAGCTTTTCATGTTACAGAGAAAAGTATAAACTCCTCATTTCTGAAGATATCATAACGTAAATTTACAATTTTACCTCTGACTGTTGCAAAGTGCTGACACTGGAGATTCATGTACTTATAGAAAATGGCAACATATTGTCAATTACACACGGCATTTATGTGGCGCGTCTGTCACAGAAGTCCCTGTGAATGAGCTGTTACTATTGAAATGGTAACATGTTAGAACTAAGATAATAATGATAACATATAACTACGAACGCCTGCTGACCAATCAGAATCCAGAATTCAACAGAATGGTGGTGTAAATATAAAGAACAAGGCCTATGGAGAAGATGGACTGCTCTCAGTCTGTCATTGCTCCATACTCTGAACTGTGGATCCATTATCTCAGCCATTCCTCAGTCTAAAATTGAAACCTCTCATCACTGGGAGTTAACAAGAGCAGGAAGTTCTGCTGGTGTGAAATGTGTAATTGCCTGGCATGGGACCCCGACTGGTACAGTGTACACCGAAATAATGATGAGCAGGCTGGACAGAATTACCCAAGAGGCTCGTGTTTGTATGGTTTCTGTACACCTATTTTGTCCCATAAAGTCTGAGGAACAGTTTTCCCTTTGTGCATTGAAGAATAACCCAAATATCCTGTTCAGGTCAAAATGACCTATTTTAAATCTTTACTAGAAATGGGACAACACTGTTTTTTTTCCTTCTATTTTTTTAGTAGTTATATTATACTATTTTACAGTTTTATTACTAGCATTTTTAATAGCATTTTTAATCTGTTTTTAATTGATGAATTTATTTATTGAAATGTATTTTAATGTGCTTGGCTCAAATGCTGTAAGGAAATGCAAAAATCATGTAATCCAATATTATATTCACGTTATTTTTACGCTGACACTAGAGAGTAGTGGCGCAGATCCAAAAGCGTAATATTAGCAGCATTGCATCCCACACTCTTTGGGAATCTGTTTCCATCAGGAGTATTTTTTATGTATTTCGATCTAAACAAAATACATTGGGGATCTTGTACTGATATAAAATCCAAAGAGAAGGTCTTTGTCACAGCCATTTGTTTCTACGGAGCTTAAAATATTTGAAAACGACTTGCACATAGTTCCATTATATACACGTCATATTAAATAGTTTTCTTTCTGTGTTGTATTTAATACATGAACACGTTTGCCAAAGTTTTAAAACATATAATTCAAAATTACTGGCTACAGTTTCGAGATGTATTGAAAAAAAAAAACCACATAACTTAAGTTTAAATCTCAAAAATACAGATTTTATGTAAATTAGGACAAAAGTGAAGCATTCAGGATTCCCAGGGAAAAATAGATGCTCTTAGAGTGTTTGAACTCAGCTTCTGGGTAATGAGTGTTTAACATCACTTTAGAAAACTCACTGTTTGAGTAGAACATAAAAAAAAAAAACAAGAACATTTTTTATTTGTCGAACATAGTGAACTTTTCCCTGGAAACCCCGGATACCTAAATTATATAAATTCTGTACTTATAAGATTTGAATTTTTGAGAGTTCTACTTAGGATTGTGATTGTCTAAATTCTCAAAACCGTAACCCATAATTTTGAATGATGTTTTTAAAGGCACATTTAAAAATGTTTTAAAAATGCGTATTAATTCTAATTAACAGTAAATAAAATATACAAAATCCAGATTCAAATAGTTTTTCCAGCTCTTAAGCTCCATAAAATTCTGCCTCTCTTTCCGTTGTTTTGTTTTGAGTTCACTCCTTATGCTTATTGTTTATTGTGTCATGTGCTTCTGTTTCTGTTTTAATCCTGTCTCCACCCCCGGCTTATCATTGGTTTACTACCCTAATGTGTTCAGCTGTTCCATGTTTCACAATGATTAGTTTGTCTATGTACTGTATACTCTGCCGATTTCCCAGTCTCGTTGCGAAGTCTTATCGTGCACCTGTCATTAAATCCAGGCATTGATTCCCAGTTTCCTGTTTTCTTTTATTCTCAATAAAATTGAATCTGAATTATGGATTGTCCTAGTTTCATGCTGTCTGTCTGTTCTCTGATGCCTGTTATGAACATTGGCATTGCCCATGATAAATACCACACACTTGCATCCAGGGACACTGGGACAGCAAGACAGAAGGGTTAAAAAATCCCACCATTTTATCACTTGTGTTGGTTAAGTGGTTTGGAGTTATAATCATTTCTGAAATAACTGTGGCACCTTTGTGGCATAAATAATATGAATTCCTAAATGAACTAGTGTGAGAAATCTCTTCATACTCACTTTTTCTCACCGCATTAACATGAGAGCTTTGGAGGACGATCAGGTGCCAGACAGACTGGTGAACTAGTTTTTACTGAGCTGCATAATCAGAATAGCACCGTTTGTAGATAATGAGTTTATTCACATAATGATGTGCACAATTATGTACAATTAATCAAGTGAAGAAGCAGAACTGCCAACTGGATCAATCATCATCAGGCTCGTTTCCTCTCTCAGTTACTTTTGCTGCTTCATTTGCCAAGTTTTTCCTTTTAAAAGATATAATAATTATTATATGAATTACTTACACATTACTGAGGTTTAACCAAGCAATTAAATAATGAAATTCTAGGTAATGTCCCCATGTTTCTAACATTAGCACCCTGATTATTTCCTTAATTCACAAACGAAACACTCATTGTCTGGAACGAGGAAGGTCACACAGAAAGGAGGTCTGCTAGGTCTGCTTTGCTTTAGTGTCATTTGGCTATTTTAGTATCTAATTCTTGGTGCTTATCAGCCATCAACTGTTTAAAATAATGTCTCTACATTTATTCTTTCTTTGATTCTTTGAGTTCATATTTTTATGGTTTAATCTTAGGTAAAGGTTTGAAACTGAGCTTGAATCTTGCATTCAGAAAAGCGTTTTCACGATTTTCACAAATAACAGTGTGTTATTCAGAAGTGGAAAAACTGTAGGTGTATTTCACCAGCGCTGGTTGAGGCATTACCCTGCGTTTATGCCAGCAGCAATACGATGAGCTTTAATTTTTAATATGGGTTGGTGATTTACAGCGACAGAAGATGGAGCGACTGGTGGGTGAGTGATGCGAAACAATCAAGTGCAGTTTAACTTTATGCAAATGAGAAGTGGAACAATTTAGCGACTACCAACGGGAGTGATGGATGTTGGTACATTTTTTTTTTTGGGTCACTGGTAAATATTATCCAGTTTTTGTTATTGTTTCCGTCAGATATTTGAAGCTAGTCAGAGCTTCTAGCTGTTGGTTTGAGGTTCTTGTCACAAACAGACATCAGTGATTGGCAGTGTGTTTGACTCATTCTGTTGCTAGTAAACTGTCATGCATTCACAGATGCAGAAACAAATTCAATGCAAATTCATTCCAGTATTCAGCAGGGCTGTTGCCATATGGATGGCTTGACATATGTTCTGTAGTTAGCTATGTAGTTTGTGTGACCATATTGCCTTAGTTAGGCTAGCCCAGAGAACTGGAAGCAAACTCAACATAGGAATCTGTTCTAGTTACCAGCATAAAGACGGCGAGACCAAAAATCTCTGCCAGTGTGAATACAAACCTACTGTGAGTGATGTCTTTTTACTGACAGGAGGAACTCAATCTGTCCAGTTCCTTGATTTGTACAGCTGTAAAGTATTTCCATGGTAGCGTGCGGTGTTGCTAGCAAGCACCATCTTCCTGGGAATCTAAATTTTCCATTTACTGTAGCCTGATTTTTTTTTTCATGCACTCAAACCACTGCGAAGCGTCCTGGGAGAAAAAAGTCCATCAGTTTCCTTTATTTTCTTCAATTATATCTCTTTAGAAGTAATTGCTTTTCAACACTTTAGTTTGGAAAGACATTGCAAAATGGCTGCAGTGAACAACATCCCTTGAAAGTACTCAGCAGAGGCATCATTTCTACCATTTGGCTCGAACTTAGAGAGTGAAAGAGACAGAGAGACCTCCACAATCTGCTCTACGCTAGCCTAGTGCTGCCTCGTATGCATAGCAGGTGAAGAGCGCTGATCCGTTTCAAACCTCAGAAACGAAGCTCCGACAGGGAATTTAATGAGTTGCTGCAGGTCCAGAGTCATGCCAAAACATCTCCCTGTGAACATCTGGGACGAGCAGAGAGCACTCACTTCTCATGAGTAGAGCGTTGGAAGGGAATGAATGAGGGAAGGACTCCCTGCTGACCTCACGCTTAGCTCTGACACATATCTCCACTGAAGCAGGGAGGTGAACATGCTTCTTTCTTCCCATATTGTAAATTGGACATACATCACAGAAGGCAGGGCTCTCAGGGTCCTATTAATGCGGTTGAGATATCTTATTATAAAAGAGAGGGGCTTAAAAGATCACATTGCTCATTGTGTCACATTTGGATTCAGCTTTTGTTGTTTTTTTTTTACACAGTCCTGCCCTCTTTTTCTTCTCCTCCAGATTATGGATATTTCAGAGGAACAGATTGAAAGAAAGAGAGAAACAATAGGCAATAATGTGTTAAAAAGAGAAAGAGAGTCTTGTGAATGGTTTTTCAGAAGTATTATGATAATACCCAACCATATGAGACGTGTTTCCGCCAACGTTTCCATTGTTATTATGCCATGTATGAGGTTCCAGCACAGTGACTGGTGGTTGGAAATGATCCCATCCACCACAGATAAACAGTGGAAGTCTCCTTTACATCCAAGGCCAGCTGTAATACACTCTAATAGCCATGTAATGACTGCAGTATCTCTGTAACAATGTGTGTGTCGCTGGCATTTCTTCCTCCCAATGCCGTTCCCATGTTAAGCCTCTTGGACTTTTCAGAGCCAGCAAATTCGTCTGGGGAGAGTTTGACTTTTGCAGAATCTACTTAGTTCTGGTTAGGAATGAAAAGGGTGAGCCAATATTTCAGCAAAAAGAGTATTAGAGGTCTAGGAGCCTGGGAAAAGGATTGCAAACAGCAGGGCATCTGGTGGTACGTCGTATATCGCAACACGAAATACTGCGCCAAAAAATGGAGGAGGAGTGGAGGAGTAACATTTAGTCAATGCACATGCTTAATGAACCATCATGCATACAGACATTCCAGTGATGAAGTGATGAAACGTGAAAATATCTAAATATCTAAATATATCCACACAAAGAATATTTTATGCACAGCACTGAAGGATGTAAGATTCACACTTGGTCTTTGCTGATGATTCTCTGCTTTCAGATTCAAGCTTACTGAAGCGCTAAATCAAAGATTCTTGACCTTTTACATCTCGCAGCCCATCAGCCCAGCTTCACCAACCATGAAAGCTCCCTAACCCTAACTGACCTGACCTGAAGATACATTTACTGTTGTAAAAAAGAATAAACAATTTAAATAGGGCAACATTGGCATCAATGGCTCCAAAGAAACCAAAGAAACCAAAATGGCAGTTAGAGTTGACTTGAAGAAGTTATTTCCCTTGTATATGTAAAAACCACTCAAAATATGGACAGCCCTTTGCATTGCCACCTCAGTTCACAGGTTAAAACTCGACTGTAGTAGAACAAAAAAGTCTTTTTAAAATCCAGGACTTTGTGTTATTCATACTTGTTGCCTTTAAACGATATTTTGCTGGGACTGCACACATTCACATTTGCCATGAAAAGTCAGGATGCAACGTCTGAGAAATTTATATTTCAAGCACTTAAGCAAAATTATGCATCAAATTTCATTCTCAACACAAATGACACAGTTGTTCAATTTCCACAGTACACTACATTAAAAGTCACCTCAAACAGGGTCAGGGCATCTTTCTAGGTAGTGTGCTCGGACGATTCCATTATTACTGTGCCATTTGTGTTCCACTGATATAACATTTACAAAAATGTATGTAAAGATAAAGAATGTTATGCTAAAATGCTCGATCCTGTTACTTTCAACCCTGTTACTCGTTTAAGAGCAAAATACAGCATAGAAAGCTTTTAAGGAATTTGATTATTACCTGAAATGGTTTAAAACATTTCTTTTTTAGATTCAATATTTAAGAAATCTGCTGTATTTTTCAGAGTTGCAAGGGCTAAATGGCAGCCCAATCGTGGACTCATGTATTTCTAAACAGACCCTCCTGGTAATTTCTCAGGAATTGTGATCGATCTCATCATCACAATCTCATCATCTACATCAATCTTTCTGGGATTTCAAATCCAGCATGTGTTTACGCTGAACTCCTTCCCAATTAACTGAAATAAAATATCAATAGTTTTGGAGCATCATGGGACTTTGAGGAAATATCTAATCCCAATAGAAACTGTTTTTTTTTTTTTTTAAAACTTGGAACAGACTCTAATTTCTATCTGCATAAGTATGATGTTTTTCTAGGACACTAAAACCTCATTGTTTTTTAATAGTTCCACTGCAGAGAGACTTTAACCCTGTGCTACAAGAAATTCCATCCGGTTTCTTCTGTGTAAGCCTAACATTATCCTCCAGTACATTCAGGAAGCTGGTGTTTTAAAGGCGACAGCGGGATTTCTCTGCTTTCCATGTAGCCCAGGATCCTGGCGTGCAATCACTCTCGCAGAAGCTCAACTCAACATGAAATTCTCAGAGTGCAACTGAAAGCAATTACAGACAGACTGAGCGGGAAAACCTGGAGCTCTCTCATCGCTCCTAATAAAGCTTCACCTTCCAGACAAGATGAATCGTGTTCCTCTCACCCTGCACCTCCGCACTCGGTGGTCGGGGTTCAACAGCGTGCTGTGGTTTTATTAGCCACCATGAAGCTTGGGACATAAAAAGTATACATCAGAAGTATAGGAAGTTCTCAGAGCCTCGTTCCTGCTATCAGAGTCTCAGCTAAAGTTCACATTATTGGTGACAGTTTATTTTGTACGTAAGTCCATGGCACTGAGCTAAAATCTCAGTGATAGCAGCAAGTGACAAAGTGACATTGCAACAAGCGACATTTAAATTTAGATTTGCTCAATTCTGTGCAAATTAGATAAAGCGACAAAATGAAACATTTGGCTCGAATGATACCAATCCTATGCTGAGCAATCCTATGCAGCTTGTGGTCCGATGTTTCTTCAGTTCCTCACTCACAACTTTAGTTCCTACCTGCAATTAGTTCCCACAAAAAATGGAAGAAAAACTTAGAACCATGGTTTCATCTTATCCTGCCATATACGACCTCTTATTAAATGTGTATAGAGACATTACCAAGAAAAATGAAGCTTAGAACAATGTAGCATGGATCGCTGGTGCCTCTGGTGAGTGTACAGTTAGTACAATAAGTACAGTTAGCTTATTTTGCTACTCTAATCTGCCAACAAAATTAGTACGAAGCAGAGTAAATAACTTAAATCAAACAACTGATTTTCACTCATTAGTGCGTTAGGTAATTTGTGTTTAACTAGTTAGCTTTAGAAGATGGCACTAGTTATTGACAATTATGGTTATTTTCTTTTGTAAACACTGTGCATCCATTTGTCGCATCTATTAGCTAATTTCAGCTAAACATGCTAGTTTATACTAGAATTTCTTGGTAAACTCACCTGAAAACTTTCAGCTATAAGGACACATTTATGTGTATTTGAAAAGAAGTCCACTAGGTGCTAACTATGTGTAATCTAGTTTACTCTTAGATGTACTAGTTTGATTATGAATTAATCATCACTGCATGCTCGGGGTTGTACTAGCTTCCATCAGTCTGTGCCATGCTAAGAGGTTTATTGTATTGAATATTTTAACTTGTAATTTGTTTACTGGCTTGCCAAAGAACTTAATCGATAGCAAGTCTGGGCTGAAACAGGTACATGCAAGACAGAACATCTCCAATCCTTGTGACGTCACAGTCTCTTCAGGATAGTTTAAATCACTGAGTGGATTAGCGCTGCTGTGTATTATGGATTGCTCCATATGTTTCAGCTTTCTCGCTAAGTTCCAGGACTGCAGTTTTATTCAGTGTACCCAAAGTTAACAAGAAAAGATGTGGTGAAAAAGATGAGCCTTCTCTTTTTATACACCTAAAAAGTGAATAATATACTGTACCAATCGAGATCAGACATCCAACTTTAGTACATCATTTTTACTTCTTGTTTAATTTACAAACCATTTCCCCCCTCGTCCTCTCAGACTGGTTGTTTTTGTACAATTAAGCTGAAAACTATCTCGATATTGTGACAAATTTTTCCCTGAAATCTCAATTTGCTCAAAGTATTCTTCAGAATTGAGTGTAAAGAGTACTTTAAGTCAATAAGTAGTGAAATACATTTAACTACATGTACACTTCAGCTCTATTACACATATACTATAAAGGAAATGAAGTATATTTTAAATATGATACTCAACAGTATATATTTAGTATATATTTAGTATATATTTACAGTATATATTTAATCCACTCATAATAAAAAAAACACAAACCCACTAACCGAAAAATCCATTAAGTATCAGATGGATTGCTTACTCACGCTTGTTTACTGTCTATGACAAACTTTCACGGCACTTTTGGGAAAGTGTTTCTCACAGGAAAATGGTGTGACATCTGCTCATTTTAACACCGCCACCAAAAAAGCTAACAACAGAGACAAAAGAGCGAGATAGAGCTCTTAAGATTTCTAATTAAACACAAAAAGATGACTCAACCTCAGCTCTGGCGTCATCTGATTCATTGTTTTGTTTTTGTGCCCTTTGAAAAGGTTCCTGTAGAAGGTGTGAAGATGAAAAGCAGACATAAGCAGACATAAAAGAGTAAATAGACGTAAACGGACGTAAACAGGGAGATTACTTTACCAGAATGAATGAAAAACTGAGAATGGTGGTCTGTGTGTCTCTAAGCTTGAGTTACTCCATTGCAGAAGTGTTTTGGGCTCCATCCTTCCGTATAAATCTCTCATGGGTGTTCTAACGGAGGTCCTCCATCACCGCTTACACCGCGCTCATGTTCACAACCTTCCTCCAAACAAGTGACTGCCTGACCTCCATCTCTACAGAACGCAGCGAGGCCCTGTGGTGTGTGTGTGTTCTTGTGGTAAGGGTGTGTAATCGGGAGCTCTGTCGGCTGGCTGGTTGAGTGCAGTAGGGCAGGTTGGTTAGTTAGCCGGGGTGTAATGAACCCCCTGGGGTTAGACTCGGCTCCTCTCCTAATTACAGGCCCTAATAGGTCCACAGGGTTCAATCAGGTCTTCACTGGATACAATGGGAAAGTATTGGAGTAAACACTATTACACTGGACCCCTGAGACCCGGGCTGTAAATCACTGAGCGCTAATAACGGCAGTGAGCAGAGAGCAGAGAGCAGAGATAAACATGTGATAAGGAACATATTCTGAAATTCACGAGATATGTGGGGAAAAATAACCTGCAAATAATCTCCAGCTTCATATGCTGTATCATAACTGAAGAAAGATCGGCTTGTTTAAGTACTACACATGAAAAAAAGTAAAAACCTTTCAGTAAGTAGAAATAATTTTTGGAAGGTAATAACCCTTACTTATCAAAAAAAGAAAACCTTAGAGAAACCTTGACAGAACACTATTTTCTAAGAGTGTATATATTATCTGGGTAAGTGTGTAGTACAAATTACTGGTAATTATAATTAGTTCCCAAATAGAATCCAATGTGGAAGATTTTTTCCAAAGTGGAACCCCTTTTTGCAAAGACTCCTTAAATTTTGAACAAACCCTTAGACAACCCTTGAAGAACCCTTTTTTTTTCTAAGAAGTGTATGTACTAACTGGATAAGTGTTTGGTACGAACTCATTGGACATTATGAGTGGTTTCTATAACTGTTTATGGAAGGTGGTTAACAATGTACACCTTTTTATTTTGCAAGTGAAGAATCATCAACTATCCAACAAACCATTAAACAACCCTTGAAGATCCCTTTTTTTCTAAGAGTGTGCGTGTTATCTGGATAATCGTTTGGCACAAACTCCAAATTATGGCTCATTATTTTCTACTTAATGCCTAGAATCTGTCAGGTATTTAACATTTAGCTCCCCTTTCTTGGTACTCTGGGGTTCTTTGAAGGCTAAATGGATAATTAAAATCATCCTACTTCTACTTTCTGATAAAAAAAACAACACTCTGTCTAATGAAATACATTGCTTCCTCGAGAAAGACAACCAAAGAACCCTTACGTATATAATGTACCTCTCTCTGTAAACCCAGTGATAACATGGGACAAACCAAACAAGAATGCTAGATGGACATCTTTTCCATCTAAGAACCATTATTTCTATTTCTGCCCACTTTGTTTGTTAATTAATAGCTAGGAAAGTCCTGCATTCTTAGGAAAGGTTCCTAAAATGGTTCTTTTGACGGTTTATGGTTCTAGGTTTCCAAAGCTCAGGGGTAACTTTTTGGCGAGGGTAAACTGGAGAACGATGCTAGATAGAATCTTTTTTTTAATCTAAGAACTTTTAATTATCCAATGAACTCTTAAATAACCCTTGAAGAACCATGTTTTTCTATAAGGGTACTTTCTGTTGACCAACTTGTTGGCTAATCGATAGCTCAAACTTCCTACATGATTAGAAAAGAAAATGCTTCCTAATTCAAATGTCCTTTAAATGTTCTATGGTTCTGGTTTAATAAAGGAGTCTTTTTGGAAGTTTTCTTGTAGCAACCTACATACAGAGTAATTATCTAAGGAATCTACTAGTTCATTATTCAATCACTCTCTAAGCCTTGAAGGACCTTTTTCTGAGTGTTTTTTCCTCTAAGAGTGTACTTCCTGTTTACGACCTTGCCCTCTTTGTTTGCCAAACAGCCTGAAATTCAGAACTTCTTCCTCAAAGGTTCTTGGAAAGATTCTTGTATCACTCTTTATATAACCAGAGAGAACGCTAGCTTTAAACTGTGAGTGAAAGTTCCAGGATTTGAGGAGTAAAGTTGATCCCTGTGGTGGTCGGGGTTAGTAGAGTGATACAGGGATTTGACACACACACACTCGTACACACCTGTCACTGCCTGTCTCTGTGCCATTTAATCACACGGGTCAATTTTTCCATCTCTTGTCTGTTTTTTTGTTTATTTTTAGGCCTTGAGGTGGTTTCATTCATCAAACTACAGCAAGACGTGCTGCAAACCCCAAGCCATAACGCTTCTAAATTCCACAACATCCATCATTCATATGATTTAAAGAAAACTGCTTCTGTGAATTTTAGATTCACTTCGAAATGGAGTCAGACTTGCAGATTTGTATAAATTCGCAAAGGTGTGAATGAAGTTAGGGTGGAGTCAGGGCGGGGCAGGGTTAGAATGTGTAGATTTAAAGTTGCAGGAAGTAAAGGGTAAAATGTTAAAAATGTTATCTTACACTTTCCACAAAGTTTGAAACAACAACAACAACACCACCAAAGCAATGTGATAACATAGTGCTCAAATACCAGCTGAACTCACTGACCCACTTAAGAACTGGGGAGTGGGCGTGGCATAAGATGATTGACAGCCCTGTGTCTGAGACTCTCAGGCTGCAAGATTGTATGTAAAAGATTGTAACTCGATGTATACAAACCAAACACATTATAGAATAACAGCACAGAATCACACTAGGCTATGCTTTCTTTCGCTTGCTAGGTTAGCTTTCACTCCATGGATTAGCTTTTATTGACTAGGTTAATTTTTATTCACTCTTTTAGATTTTGTGTGCTAGGTTTGCTTTTAATGGCTAGGCTAGCTTTCACTTGCTGAGTTAGCTTTTAATTGCTAGGCTAGTTTTTGCTCCTAAGGTTAGCTTTCGCTTCTTTGCAGCATAGACTTTGTGGTTGGTGAGACTTAAGCTTATGCAAACTTTAGCCATGATTAGCTCTGACTGGTTTATATTAAGTATGAAATAAGACACGTTATGTCGTGCTGTTATAGTAAAATAATCAACGACGAAGCAAAGTTACTGTTACCACCCTGGAGTTGATTATTTTCCTATAATAGCTTGTCCCGAAGTGTTTTATTCTTCTTATTCCACAGCAATTTGCCAATGATTACAATTTTTATTGATTAAAGAATGAAGTCATGCTTTTTATCTATTTATAGTTACATTTAATGTTGTGTAAACAGTTGTTCCCTCATCAGCCACTTGTTACCTCTTTCTTCTCTCTTGAAGTTAACAAGACAAAAAAACAGACCTTTCCGTCTTTTGTTACTGAGAAACAGCAAAGCGTAAACTCCTCTGTCCTGAAGATGTCGGAAAACGTAAGGTGACAGCTTTACCTCTGATTGTTACAAAGCGCTGACACTGGAGACTCCTTCCATAAATGTTACATAAACATCTCCTTACAGAAAACTTCACCAAATCAATAATTACACACGTTTTTTTAAGTCCCAGTGAATGAGCTGTTACTAAAATGTTAAAATGAGAGCGTTAGAGCACGAGCATGTTAACCTCAGCTGCTGTTAGCGAAAACGAATCGACACCTTCTGAGCAGTTGAGTGCAGAGTTGAGAACTGAACAGCACTTTGTACTTTCCACTGTCCCCATGCCGAGATGAAGATTATCCTCATTAGGAAGAGCTTACAGATTTATGTGACTGAACTTTATATTTGGGAAATGAGGCGTTCTGAGTACACGTGATGTTTGGAACGGTTAGAAAGATGTTAAAGGAACGTTATAGACCATAAAACTCCAACGCGACTAAATCCAGATGGTCGAGCGCAGTGTTATCAGATGCACTAATTACAACTGCTCGCAGTGAGAAACGATGTAGAGTGTAATTACGGTGGCTAGCAGCGCACACACACACACACACACACACACACACACACTTTCTTTTGTAAAAATAGAGAATGTGAACCTGTCAGTCTGACATGGCCGAGGTTGTTTAAGGATTAAACAGCGGTGTGTGTTTCTGTGCCATTCTCTTTTAAAGCTGGTGGAGGTCGAGGTGGACCAGATCAGGGGTGTGTGTGTGTGTGCATGTGTGTGTGCATTTGTGTGTCTGTGTGTGTGTGTGTATATGAAATATTGACAGCAAGGGCTGAGGCGAGATCAAGGTGTAGAACTGAGTGAGCTCAAACAAAAAAATCGATTTTACAGGTGTGGAGGTCAGGAAGAGGTCAACATCACAAATGTCACGCGCACACACACACACACACAATTAAACAATGAAGATACTTATAAGCTATTTATAAGAAAAACACACACACAAACACGCGCAGACATACACAAGGCCATCTGTGTGCATGAGATGTTGTGACAGCCGACTGAAATTTGTGCGAGGCAATTTCCCTCTCAGAGACGGACAGATGGCTGTGTTCGCTATTGTGATTCACTCACTCCTCTCCTCTCCTCTCCTCCCGTCTCCTCTCGTCTTGTCTTGTCTTGTCTGCGTGCCGTTGTTGTGTGCTGATTGCGAATTGGAAAACATGAAAACACACACAAGGATCTGATCTTCATCTAAACACAGACACCAGCAGGGAAATTTCCGGAGCTGGAATCCTGGGAATCCGTGCTGTTGATGCTTTAACGCTGGCCTTCACTACACTCTCCAGCAGCAAGACACAGTAACAAAGGAAACACACAGTGTGTGAGGTGCAGTTACAGGAAAATAATCAACAGAGTGGTGTGATGACTGGGCGGAGTTACTGCCATTAGCACAACCATGTTGGTTATATTATAATCCATAATCCATAACAGCACGCCCTGGTTTATTCCTCTACAGTCTCTAAAATCAGTAACAGCTCTGATGGACTTTTCCAGAAATCACAGAAAAACAGTGAGAACAAAAATATAACAAAAAAAAAAGAACTGATAGAGTAAATAAAAAACATTCTCTTCTCTTCTCTTCCTTTCTTTCTTAACATTCCACATTTTTTTTTGCCCTTCATTCCTCAGAGCTTCTGAGCTCTGTGTGCTTTCACACTGTCACTGAAACCAGAATGTCTCTGTTGAAGCAGCATTAATTACAGCGTTAACGTTTAAAATAAAGACACTTTCCTTCATTTTTAATTTCTTTCCGTGTTTGTTCTCCGTGCTGTGTTTCACCACCGGAGTGAATTCCTCGGAAAATTGATGCGTCTGAAACTCACATCTTTACATTTTTTCAAGGAAAAAAGATAAATGGAGCTGATATGTTTGTGCTTGTAGCAGCGTTTTCCAGCAGCGACACATTTATCAGATGTGTGTGTCTGTGTGTGTGTGTGTGTGTGTGTGTGAGAGAGAGAGAGAGAGGGAGAGAAAGAATGTGAATTTAAGATCTGGGCCTTCAATGAGATATATATAAATGGAGAAGTACAACTTGGGTGGTGATTCATGCTCAGTACTGACACTGACACGGTAGTGTGTGTGTGTGTGTGTGTGTGTGTGTGTGTGTTGAAGGTACGAGTGGTTTCCTCTCAGCTTTATCAATCAGAGGAAAAAAAAAATCCATAATAATACTAGCATTACGATTAGCATCATGTCTTAGAGATAATATCAGGTCAGGGTTTATAGGCATGGCGACTTCTTTTGTATGAAATCCCCAAAAAAATCCAACCAAATCTATCCTGCTCGTTTGAATTCCTACAATTTTAATGAGATTAGCTCCTTTATTCATAAAGAATCTATTTAAAATGATCCTAGGTAAGAGTTCATTCATTCATTCATTCATTGGTTTCTTCCTTGTTCACAGATTCATTGTGTTTCTTGCTTTCCTCATCTACAATCGTAACTGATTCATTTCCGATGAGAAATTGCTGTACTAGCGCCACCTCCTGGGCTGGAGTTCTCATCTGTGCGTTTACAACTCGTGTTTGGGTTTTCATGTGGAATATTTTTTTCTTCTGAAAATGGAGCAATAATGTGCTGTAGTTATGGATGGGATGTAAAGCGTGTATAATCAGCGTGGTGTTTATTAGGGGCTTCCAGATATCACTGTTGTGGTCAGAACAGAGGGAGAAACGAAAAGAAATCCATAACCAAAAGCCAAGCAAACAGGAGAAGCTCTAAAGCAGGAAGTGTATAAGAAACAACAGGAATCACAGAATCACAGATTAGACGTCACTAGTTAGCTGTCTAGCTTGCACCTCGGGGTTGAGGAGATCGCTGCGTTGCCGAGTTTTGGAGATCTGGAATGATGAGTTATGATCTCTAGTCGAAGGCAGCATAGATAATTGTACATCTTTTTGGTTAAATATTGAGCATAGCCCGGGTCATGCGTGAAGTTTGTGCTTCTTATCGCATTTTGAAAACCTCCACGTCACCGTAGCGCGTTACCACGTGACCTGCAGGACGACTGTGTTTGCAGAAAAGAGGAGAAGTCATCCACGTACATGTGTGATTTTTCAAAGTTTTTATTACCTGTTTACTACGAGATCAGTATACGTAATAAACGCCAAAACAATGACTTTTTTTAATAAATCAACTTGACTGTTTATTACATTAAATAGAACATAATCTCTTTTAGGTTATTACTTAGTTAGAGTGAAATAATAAACTGGTAACTTGATGTATATTGAGGATGCTATGATGAAAGCCTCAGGCCATCTGCCTATCTCTCTCTCTCTCTCTCTCTCTCTCTCTCTCTCTTTGTTGCCCTTTCTGTGCTTCTTCAACCCTTACATTATTGTGAGAAACCACTTCAGAAATGACCTTTGACCCTGAGCCTAGTAATCCATTTAATAGTCTGTGATCCACTATTGTTAAATATTTATGCTCTCCTAAAGTCGGACTCAGATCTGTGTGATTGCTCTATCGAGACGGAACGCAGAACAACATTCAGGTTCAAATCTTACCTACATGAGGAATGAGAGAATCTCCTCAGATGTGTGTGTTTGTGTGTGTGTGTGTGTGTGTGTGTGTGTGTGTGAGAGTCCTCTCAGCACAGCATTAAATCTGACATGTACGAGGAAATGTTGTGAACAAAAGCCCGAGTCTGGTCCATTTGAGAGTCGGTCACGGCGCCTGCACCTCTTCCCCGACTCCTTTTCTCTCTGTTTTGTTTTTAATTTGTTATTGATTTTTAATTTTGATATCGATCAGTGACAGCGCCGAGGGTTACAGCAAGATTGTGACGTGTTCGGCGTTGGCTCGCTGAAGCCCAGGAGAAACGCCACGCCAGGCTGCAGTTCATTAATGGAGGGTGGGTTGTGTGAGATGTGTGCTGCATTGGGAAACAGAACTACAAGACATTCTCTTATACACCTGGGGGAACAAATGTTTTACTGAAAAGCAGTGATAATAAAATGTTTTTTAAAACAACATTAAAGTTGGCTTTCTCAGTTGAGTTCTTAATAAATATTTTACAGATGACTGGCTTTTAGTTTTCTTCCATTTGTATTTTTATTATTATTATTTGGTTAATGTTATTTTGAAGTTGTATTTATGTATTTATATTGGGGACATTTTACTAGCGTGTACAATATGTATATATATATATATATATATATATATATATATATATATATATACATACATATATATATATACACATATGTATAACTAATGTATTTATTTATTTATACTTTTTTACAAGGGAGCTTGTCAGTCCACACACACACACACACACACACACACACACTATTTCCCCATAACAGTCTGTGTATCATCACAAGTTGGTTGCACTTCCATAGCCGTGTGTTATTTACCAGGAGCTCAGGGACTGAAAATCACCTGGGGCTTTCTACAGGCTAAAAACCGCTGACCCATCACACACACACACACACACATAAAATATCCAAATCACAGACACAGAAACTTTCCTGCCTCGGACTCGTACTTCTCGCAGTGTTAAGACACAATGATGCCCAGATTCATGGCCATGTTTTTACTGAGTTAACTTCACTCAGTGGTTAATTTCATAACACTGGTGATTTCAAATGGGAGCATTTAATCACAACACTACTGTTGTGATGAAAATTAGATTTTGTTTTCCAAATCAGTGTGCGGTTTATTATCCATGAATCATTGTCCATATTCCAGGCAGGGGTCAGAGCACAGGGAGATGAAATAACACACAGGTAATCCATAACCAAAAACGAGAAAACAAGCACAAAGTCAAGACAGAACCAGGAACTAGAAATACAAGAACAAAGGATCTAGGAAGCATGGCTCAGAAATGCACAGTAACAAGTGATGAGACTTCGGACTAAGATACACAAGCTTTAAACGTAAATAAACAAAGTGATCAGTAACTAAACACGTAACAGGTGATCACAGTAGGATTCAACACCAAGCACAGGGGACGGGGGCGGAGCCAAGACAAATCAAAACAACATGCACTTGATGAAGTAAACATGGAAGAACACGGAGAACGAAACATGAACAGGATGCTGAGAGGACGTTTGTGAGAGCAGGACATTTACAGGAAATTATAATGAATTATACACAGATAAGTGAAATGAAAAGTGCGACATTACATTAAATTTGTAGCTGCAAAAGTAAAAATTGTTATCAACTGCCCCTTTTACTGCTCCCTTAAACCTGATACATTTCTGTGGCACTGATTTGCATTAAACAATGGGAAAAAAACTCATTCTCATCCTTGTAAATACATTGTTTCAATAATAAACCTAATTTAAAAAATGTAAAATAAATATATAAAGCTTTTAGAGAATTTTAAGCATTATTTAAAGGAAACTGTTATTACAAAACTTTCTGTTAGAATATTATGATATAAACTTGTAACTTAAATTTTTCTGACATTTTGGGGATTTTTTTTGTGGTTTCTTGGTAACATGACAAGCTGTGTATTTTGTTATTTATTTTTTATTATCTTTATTATTTATCCATGTTTCAAGGATGTTCCACAACGGATAAAAAGTATAACAAGTCGTTCTTTCATAAATCGTTGTTATCGATGACAATTTGCTGTGGGATAAGGGGAATAAAACACTTCAGAACATGCTGTTAGAGAAAAATAATCAACTTTAAGGTGGAAACAGTAACTCTGCTTCATCACGCCATGCCACATAGTGCTTTATTTTTTACTTTATTCCATATTTTGTGCTTTCTAACTACTTTTTTTAGTAGCTTGTGTATTGGGGCTGGTTTCTTACACTGTAATAAGGTCCATGTAAAAGGATGAACATAATGTTTTTTTTTTTAAGTAAACATAGCATGAGGAATAATGAGGAGAGTTCAGGAAGATGTTTTGCAGTATAGTGTTATTCTGGGAGCTCAGGTCACAGTCACTGACCTTGTTTTAGATTTAACCAGGAGTCCAGGCTGTGAAATTTGTTCCTAGTAAAGGTGTAAAGGTGTCAGTGTGTCGCCATATTTACTGCAGCCGTGTGACTAAACCCGTCATTAACAACAAGAGCGTCCAGAAATCAAGCAGGCTGTTAATAACGCATGCTTTATACAGCGGCAAACAGCCACCGTGTCCTCCACAACCGAAGGGTGTAATTAAGTAAGAAGTGTTTGCAAAGATGTACGATGCCATGGTAACATACACAACTCAGCGGAGGCGGAACTGCACAGGGCTGATGTTGATGTAAATGAAATAACATCGTAACATTCATTACCAAATTGAAAAACGTTTAAGCAGAAGCTTGATGCAAATCCGTAGAGACATGACTCCTACGATTAGGACTGTCAATCAGGAGTGCGGTATACAAGGCTGGGAAAGAGCGTGTAACACAAAAAAGGGAATAACAAACAAATTCATGCTAATCAGGTAACATACTGGTTTCTTGCTAAATTAATTGATAAAACATACGGGATTCTTTGGCAAAGAGCTAGAAGTTTGGTTCACGAGACTAAAATCACAGAATCGTTATGAGAATTTCTCAGGCTGGAACAACTTTTCTACCAGACAGCACTGCACAAAAGTCTTCAAATGAATTTTTTTTTTCTGAAGGCTAAAGGGAGCAAAAATATATCATACAGATCAATGTTTCAGAGTCAGTTTTATTCATTTATCCACAGTGGAGTTGATTTCCAGCTTGATTTCAGATTTCTTCCCCATGATCCACGAAAACAAAAAGACTAACTCACAAATCACAATCCAATCAAATGGCCTTCGATTCACTGTGTGTGCTCACTACATAGGGAATAAAATAATAGCAGTTTACACCCTACCTAGTGCACTCATTAGCATTCCTTTACTCAATGTCAACATTAGACCACTTTGTAGAATTGAACTCTACTAAAGGGCACAAGTAAAACTACATCACAACATCTTCAATATTTACAGCTTATGTTACGCATCACATGACATGCAACTCTGACAGCCTGAGAAACCCTCAGTGGTTCCTGACTCTCACTCTTCACCATTTTTACTTCTCCTAGTCTCCTAGGTTTTTCATTTTCAGTGTACTTGAATTTGTGTTTTACATGCTCTATTACCTTACACAAGGTTGTGTGTGTACCTATGGATTATAAACTACAACGGTCCATTAACACCAAGGCTGTCCAGAGAAGGAATCAGAGCTGGCGGTATTTTCAGTGGAAGTTCAGGTACTTTAATGTATGCAGTATGCTATGCTCCATCAGTCAGTAGGAGATGTTTTCTGTGCTGGGATATGAAATGGAAAAGGCTCCAAGGCTGCAAGAGTGGACAAATCGCTAGCTCCATCAAGCAGTTTTCCATTCCCAGATACCCGCTGGCCAAGCAGCTTCAGCAGGTACTTCACTTGCCCAACAACCAGAGCGAGAAAACCTCTGCTTCCTATTTTTGGGGCTCCAAAACTTTTTGGCCAAATGACCTCAAATGGACATGAATTTTCTACGACCCCAAGCTCTGATATCTTTTAAATTCCAGTTTCAGAATTTAGGACATGTGAACTCATATTTAGTAAATGTTTGTTTTGTTGAATTCTGTTCTTCCAGAGTCACTCGATGTTGTCGAAGAACAAGCAGAGATAAATGGACAGAGAAATTAGTCTATTTTTATTGCTTAACTCCTATGCTTCTTGCAAACAGTACTGCTAATTGCTAGAGATTGTAGTCCATTTTCGTTGAAATGTAACACTACATCCTACAGATTTTCTGCCTTCTTGTTAAGAAAGCAAACACACTGTTCCATCACCAGAGACGTTATTAGGAGACTGTAGCGACATCAAGCTTGTTTATTTCACACAGCCTGTGTTAAATCACTTAATTAGCTTGTCAGATTTAAATTAAGTTAGTTGGCAGTTTTTAGCTCCGTTATTCGGGCCTCAGAGCAAGTAATAATAGAGAGGAGTTAACGTTACTCCGTAGTCGATCATTTTCTCTGTTATGTGGAGCATCTGCTGTACAAGTCCCTGTGAGTGAGCTGTTAATCAACACCTTCTGACTAATCAGAACCCAGAATTCATCATCACTGTACTGAGCTGGACCTGTCACTGAGGTGAGACCCTCAAGAGTACTTTAACTTTATCTAAAGGACCTCGAGGATGTTATGCACCTTTAAAGTGCACTGGACCAATAATCGGACCTTATGAACCGTTGCTGTACCTTTGAGGACACGTTTACCACCGGTGGTACCTTCGGCAGAACATGTACCTGTACAGGACCTTTATTTCTGGCAGTGTAATAGAAGAGTGTGTGGGTGTAGGAGAGAGATGGATGACCTCTGGATATGATGGATAAGCAGAGATGCTGCTCTGCTGTAATAACACATCACATGACATCAACCCTGAGCTCCCACATCTTCGTAGGCTGGAGTTCAGGAAGCAGGAAGTAAGAAAGGTCTGAGTGTGGACAAAAATGTTCTCAGACATGACATTTACTACAGCGGCCAGTGACAAAATCAGAGATGACGTCCCTCAAATGTCAGACGGTTATGTTCCAAAACCTCTGATCTTGAATCCATGATGCTTCCGTGCAGTTCCTAATATTACACCACAGCGCTGTTGAATTCTGGACTCTGATTGGTCAGAAGGTGCTGAATAAATCACAGGTTTATATTAAAGTTTTCTGTAATTTATTTAACATTTATGGAAGGAGTCTCCAGTGTCAGAGCTTTGCAACAGTCAGAGGTAAAGCTGTAACTTTTCAGGAAAGAGGAGTTTACACTTTATGGTTTCTTGGTAACATGGCAAGCTGTTTATCTTTCTTGTTGTAACAATAAATGGATAAAAAAATATGGCGTGTCATTGTTTAATAAATGAAAACGTTTAATCGCTGACATTTTGCTGTGGTGAAATAGGGAATAAAACACTTTGTGGTAATGTGATGTTATAGTAAAAGAATCAACTTTAGTGTAGTAACAGAGACTCTGCTCCATCACACCACCCTGTCGTTGATTATTTTACTGTAACAGCATGACATGATGTGTTTTACTCCGTATTTAAGGAATGTGAAAGTGGAAACATCCGTCAGTGCTTCTTCAGTGCTCAGGAGGCTAGCAGTTTGACGATTATTCTGACATGTGGGAGGATTATCAGTACATTTCACCTCATTTTCATTTTATCTCCCGGCAAGTGTGTGCATAAATTAAATTAAATCGTGACAAAAACGTTAAGATAAGTGAACATTAGCGTACATATAGATATACTGGAGCAGAATGTCATAAAGTGATAAGATGAGATAGCTCAAGGCCATAAATGCCTTCGAATGAAGACATTAAAGAATGCATTATATTTTCCTCATATCAGCATGATTTTATATCTGCACTGATGTGAATTAGCATGTGCGGGCGTGTGTGTGTGTGTGTGTGCGTGCGTGTGTGTGTGTGTTTTCTCCACAATGCTCAGATACGTTTAGATGAGCTGATCTTTAATCTCACCGCCTACAGATTCCTCTCATCGCCCAGAGCAAGAGTGAAAAGCGAGGCTGTAAAGGATGTCCATTTCATTCAAAGCCCTAAAGACACACACACAGACACACACACACACACACACTCACACACACACTACGTACTATAGCATGGTGTAACCTAAAGGTGAACTGACATGGATGCTGACCTGACCAAACTGATCTCAAATGTAAAAAGTTCATATTAAGATAAATTAAGTAACTGAATGGCGTTTTGGTTTAGCTCCACCCCTTTGAGACTACACGTGACTCCGCCCCCTTTTAGCTCACTCCGCCCATTAACATATTACAATAGTGAGATATTTGAGTCAAAACCTTCAAGATCTGATCAAGATGTGAGTCATAAATGTGGCATGAATAGAAATTTAGAATCGACATAAACATACTATCATTGTAACAACTAAACAACTAAACACACAAATAAAACAAACAAAAACAAAACAAAAACAAAACAAACAAATAAATAAATACATACAATAAATATTATTATTGCCAGATTACGTTAGATAGACAGATACACAGACAGATAGATAGATAGATAGATAGATAGATAGATAGATAGATTTCTGCCACCTTCATCTGTTCCTGCTTTCACTGCCTGTAGGGTAGATCTGCGGTTCTCCTAACAGGAGGTTCCACCTCTCCGGGGTTCTGTGCTCTCCTCCTGTTTGCTGTGCTCTCTCTCTCAGGACCATGATGATGAGAAATCAGAGGTGTTGAGACAGAAAAGTGGAAGTGGCCTTCACACCTCCGCAACCTGCTCCGAGGCTCTGAGCGGGAAAGACGCTGCCGCCGGAAAATGAACAAAAACTAGAACAAAGGGACGGATTTTTGTCGTAGCGTAAAATGGTTCACCTGTTTGGCTCATGAAATTTTACGCTTGAGGAGACAGGAAGTGAAGCGGAAACACGAGTGAGCCATGCAAGAGAAACGCCTGCACACGTTCACGTTCGGAGAAAAAGAAACGTTACTCTCAGAGGAGTGTCAGTGATGGAACTGCTCACACATTTATTAACATAAGTTCTTCTGTTTTTTATCTCTCATCATGTAATGTCTGCTCTCTCTCTCTCTCTCTCTCTCTCTCTCTTCGTCTCCCGTAGTTCACACAGCACCACCCACCTTCTTTACACCTTTCTGTTATTTCTCACCTGTTCTCCCATCATGCTTCTCTCTTTTCACGCTGAGTATTTAAAGCTCCTCCTCCCCCCCAGAGGACACTGGGTAAACTCCATGGTGGAACAATACACAGTGAATTTTACAAAAATATGGTCAGTGTAGGTCCATCGTCTCGAGCAGGGGGCGTGCTCGTCTGATTATAATATTAATAACTGGAGATAGCGCCGGTCTGATACCCAGCATCGATATCAGCAACAAATCATAGATCGGATATTAACTTTTCAAAATATTCTCATTTTGACTCACTAACATTATTTAAGCTTACTAATTAATTATTTAGATATTATCTCATAATTCCGATTTTAAACTCATTGCTTTGAATTAACGACTCATTATTTCAAAACGTTATCTCGTTATTTTGGCTTATAAACTCATTATTTCAACTTAATTACTTGTTATTTCAAGATATTATCTCTTTACTTTGATTTAATGTGTTATTTACAAATAATATGTTATTCATTTTACTTACTTGCTTGTTATTTCAGGATATCTCATTATTTTGACTGATTAACTCATTATTTCAAGATATTATCTTGTTATTTTGACTTAATAACTCCTTTCTTCTTGTTTTGACTCTGGATTCCTCTGTGTTAGCGTGAAAAATAAAGTATTGGCACCCCATGGCCAGCAGGTAACGTGCTACAGTGGTCTAATCTAGAGGTTATAAAAGCAGGTACCAGGCGCTCAGCATCATGGAGGGCTGTCAGTGTATTTTTTTCCTTTGTTTTCTTTTTTAACAAGACAAAACTTAGATGAAACAATATTAGTTATATGGGAATCAAAAGCTAAACCTCATGACGTTAATTTCTAAACTGTAGCTTTGGTTTTCACTCTTTAACTGTTAGGATGTACGGTGAAGTCAGCAACTTTCTTCTTCTTCTTCTTCTTCTTATTATTATTAATGAAATAAAACAGCAATACACGATTCTTGTTTTGTTGATTCATTCAAGCAGAACCAGTGAATTTCATAAAATGTAACCATGACAACCGTCATAAATCAGTTATAAATTTTGGTGTGTTTGAACTTGTTTTTTTGACACTGAAAGACAAAACAAGTAAAAACCTGCCATGTTAGTAGTTAAAGCCATAAAAACATTGTTGTTCGGCAACCAGTAAGGATGCCAAATGTACGCTAGCTAACAGCTAAGGCTAGCTATTTAGCTAGCTTGCACATGGCTTATATAAATGCTGGGGAAATGAGAAAGAGCTGTCAGGAACATCAACATTCCCTCAGACATGTTTGTACGTTACTAGGAAATTTGTAATTTATTACAACTAAAATCACGCTGTAATTACACTTTAATTGCTAAGTAAACTTTTAAAAACGCAACTTTTTTCGTAAACTTATGTTGACAATCGGCGCACCAGCGTGTTCTCTCTGTGTGATAAATAAACAATTAAGTGCCGACACTGAAGCTGACTAACTCTCGCATTCTATTATCATCATTTTCAGTATTTCATTTGATCCTTATCGCTCGGTTTAATCTCTGAAATTCACACTTGCAGGTGAATATTTTTAGCGTGGCTGAGGCGGCGGATGACTCTGACCCTCGGTTCATTCCTCACGCTCTCCGTTGTCACTCGCATGCCTTCACTAATTCACTCATTAATTTGCGCTCGAGGAACAATTTGATTATGTTGTCAGTCGTGAGCTCGCTTCCTCTGGAGAGGACACGCTGAGAGACGGAGAGACGAGTCTGTTTTTCTCCCGCTCTCATTGCTGTTGTGCAGTTACACGGCTTTTAACGCTGCTTTTCAGTTTAATTGCTCATCTTTCTTTTAAAGGATCTTTTTAATTTTTCTTCTCCGTTTCTCGTTTTATTTTAACGCTTACACTTAATCTTTTTATCAAACACTTCAGGCCCACTTTTGTTTGTTTTTTTTAATTTCGTCCCATTGTTATTATTTTTATTTTTAAAACAATCACTCAGTCTTTGCGGTTGATTGCTGATATTTTTGTTGGAAATTGGATTTTTTTTTCAAAATTGTACAAGCCTCATCTAATGAAATTTGCATATATTTGCATACTTACAAACAAACAAACAAACAAAACCAAAAATTTAGTGTTTGGATGATGTTAGAATTAAAATACTCTCACTCTATCTCTATCTCTCTCTCTCTCACTATCTCATCTTCCATCTCTCTTAATCTCTCTCTAGGAATCTCTCCATCTCTCTATACTTCTCTCCGTCTCCATCTTTCGCATTCTTTCTCTCCATCTCTCAAAACCTCTTTTTTCCTGTATTTCTCTCTCTGTCTGTCTCTCTCTCCATCTCATTCTCCATCTCTCTATCTTTCTCTGTGTTGCTTTTAATGTCCAAAATTTTCACTCATCCTTTTCCTTAGTGTTTAAGTTCTCTTTCTCTCTCTCTCTCTCTCTCTCTCTCTCTCCATCTCTCCCATCACCTCTATCCCTTTCTTTTTCCACCTCTCTCTCCCTCACACTCTCTCCAGCTCTCACTTTCTTTGGCTCTGTCCATCACCATCTCCATCCATCTCTCTCTTGCTCTCTGAGTTGATTTATTAATCTCTCCATGCTATGTGTATCGCCTTTTTGCGAGCTGCACCGGCCACTGCAGTGTGAGGACGGGCCGGTCGCCATGGCAACTGAGAGCCCAGACCTGACTCTGTGTACTGAAGCTACCAGGAAAGGAGGAGAGAAAAAAAAAAAAGGAGAGAGAGAAAGGGCGAAGGACAGATGCCTTTTCACGAAGGCTGAAGAAGTTGAAATGCCATCATCGTCACAGTATAACACTGAACACACACACACACACACACACACACTGAAGGCTCTGTACAGTCATTTCTATAAGCAGTAAATTCTATTGTGAAAGAATTGGGTAAAATTATAAATCACAGACTTCATGTTTTAAACCTTACACACACGGAGGGAGAAATAAAGAGGAAAATATACAATTTCTGAAATAAAAATGTCCTAAAGTCGACCCCTGAGGCACTAAATTTCATTTTATTATATTTCGCTGATGTGGAACAACAACAGCAACAACAACAGCAACACACAAACAAATGAAATATGTTTTTTTAAAAAATAATTCACATACATGAAAGTTATTAATACCTGAACTGGTTCATATTACGTTACATTACTTTATATTTACATATTAACACATGTGACCGGGGAGATATATATATATATATATATATATATATATATAAATCTATAAATCACCTTAAGTGAATTCTCAAAACGAATATTTTTTTTCACCAGTTCACACTGGAGTAACTGGAGGCCATTTATTAACCCTTATTTTTGGCCTGAAGTTTGTTGACTTTTCCTAAAGTGATAAATAAATAAATAAATAAATAAATAAATAAATTTACTACTTTTCATAAAAATTTTACACAGATGTTCTTGACACATTTTCCATTTAATAAAATTCATTAAAATCCTTATGCTCGTTATTGCTGTCTTGTCATTCTGAATGCTTGTGACAATCCCAACAAAGGACAATAAACGAGTGCAAGTTCCACTGACATTAAAACATCTTTAGTATCACACCTATTTATTTTTAAATGTTTCAAATGTGTTCCTGGAGAAGAAAAAAGTAAAAAATTTGTCATAGAGTGTAAGACAGAGTCACGCCTGGCATTAACGCCTGGTGTTTTCTGGGTGATCAGAAGGATGCTTTGGGATCCGATCACTCACACCACACTCGGAGATGGGACGCATACAGCCACATCACGTTTGTAGTGTGAACACGAATGTGTCTCGATGCGTCCGGGACGCAACAATAAACACCTGATCACCTGCGTCATCGTGCAAACTGGAAAATACGTAATCATCGCGACTCTTTGGAAATGGAGCTGAATGGTAGAGCTCTCTGCCGCTAGGCTAATGGACAAACACGATGTTATAACAGCAGAGACAAACACAACTGCTTCTCACAGCTTCTTTCATCCTCTCATCTCTCATTCATTTAGAACTTTCATTAGAATACCATGCGATTAAAGCGTTTGAAACAGTCTGTAAAGATCCATGAGATAGGATTTGCAGACAGTTCTGCCTGAAAATAAACGCAGCAGAAGACTGATGTAATAAACGTGTGTGACAGCCTTCCTCCAGCGGAAACGATGGATGAAATCCGATCACAAGTGCTCACTGGAGACGCGTTCATAATGCCAGGTGTGAACAGCTACGTGTCTCGACTACACACGTGGGATCCAATCAGGGGACCTAAGGATTAATCTTGACTCAATTTACACAATTCATTTTGCTGAAAACATAATAATTCGTAGCTCTGAGATACTTAGTTTGTGGTGAAATATTTAATCTTAGTCAGGAATCAAACCACTGAAGTACTCAAAAACAGGACACAATAGAGGAACGTAATAGGAATATGAAATGAGAAATAAGAAAGAACGCAATGACTTTGTTCGCTTTGACAACACAAACGCGTTATACTGTATATAACTGTGTATAACTGTATATTAAGTGTATAACTGTATATAACTGTGTATAACTGTATATGACTGTATATAACTGTATATGACTGTGTATAACTGTATATAACTGTATATGACTGTGTATAACTGTGTATAACTGTATATAACTGTATATAACTGTATATGACTGTGTATAACTGTATATAACTGTGTATGACTGTGTATGACTGTGTATAACTGTGTATAACTGTATATAACTGTGTATAACTGTATATAACTGTGTATAACTGTGTATAACTGTGTATAACTGTATATGACTGTGTATGACTGTGTATGACTGTGTATAACTGTGTATAACTGTGTATGACTGTATATGACTGTGTATGACTGTGTATGACTGTATATGACTGTATATGACTGTGTATAACTGTATATAACTGTGTATAACTGTATATAACTGTGTATAACTGTATATGACTGTATATGACTGTGTATAACTGTATATAACTGTATATAACTGTGTATAACTGTATATAACTGTGTATAACTGTAAATGACTGTATATAACTGTATATAACTGTATATAACTGTATATAGCTGTGTATGACTGTATATGACTGTATATGACTGGGTATAACTGTGTATAACTGTATATGACTGTATATGACAGGGGACCTAAGGATTAATCTTGACTCAATTTACACAATTCATTTTGCTGAAAACATAATAATTCGTAGCTCTGAGATACTTAGTTTGTGGTGAAATATTTAATCTTAGTCAGGAATCAAACCACTGAAGTACTCAAAAACAGGACACAATAGAGGAACGTAATAGGAATATGAAATGAGAAATAAGAAAGAACGCAATGACTTTGTTCGCTTTGACAACACAAATGCGTTGTACTGTATATAACTGTGTATAACTGTATATAACTGTGTATAACTGTATATAACTGTGTATAACTGTATATGACTGTATATAACTGTGTATAACTGTATATAACTGTGTATAACTGTGTATAACTGTATATGACTGTATATGACTGTGTATGACTGTGTATAACTGTGTATAACTGTGTATAACTGTATATAACTGTGTATAACTGTATATTAAGTGTATAACTGTATATAACTGTGTATAACTGTATATAACTGTGTATAACTGTATATGACTGTGTATAACTGTATATAACTGTATATGACTGTGTATAACTGTATATAACTGTGTATGACTGTGTATGACTGTGTATAACTGTGTATAACTGTAAATGACTGTATATAACTGTATATAACTGTGTATAACTGTGTATAACTGTATATGACTGTGTATAACTGTGTATGACTGTGTATAACTGTATAAAACTGTGTATAACTGTGTATGACTGTGTATGACTGTGTATGACTGTATATGACTGTGTATAACTGTATATAACTGTGTATAACTGTGTATGACTGTATATAACTGTGTATAACTGTATATAACTGTGTATAACTGTATATAACTGTATATAACTGTATATAACTGTGTATGACTGTGTATGACTGTGTATGACTGTATATGACTGTGTATAACTGTATATAACTGTGTATAACTGTGTATAACTGTATATAACTGTGTATAACTGTATATAACTGTATATAACTGTATATAACTGTGTATGACTGTATATGACTGTACATGACTGTGTATAACTGTATATAACTGTGTATAACTGTATATAACTGTGTATAACTGTGTATAACTGTAAATGACTGTATATAACTGTATATAACTGTATATAACTGTGTATGACTGTATATGACTGTATATGACTGTGTATAACTGTATAACTGTATATAACTGTATATGACTGTATATAACTGTGTATAACTGTGTATAACTGTATATAACTGTGTATAACTGTATATGACTGTATATAACTGTATATAACTGTGTATAACTGTATATGACTATATAACTGTGTATAACTGTATATGACTGTATATAACTGTGTATAACTGTATATAACTGTATATAACTGTGTATAACTGTATATGACTGTATATAACTGTATATAACTGTGTATAACTGTATATGACTATATAACTGTGTATAACTGTATATGACTGTATATAACTGTGTATAACTGTGTATAACTGTATATAACTGTATATAACTGTGTATAACTGTGTATAACTGTATATAACTGTATATAACTGTGTATAACTGTATATAACTGTATATGACTGTGTATAACTGTGTATAACTGTATATAACTGTGTATAACTGTATATAACTGTGTATAACTGTGTATAACTGTATATGACTGTGTATGACTGTGTATGACTGTGTATAACTGTATAAAACTGTGTATAACTGTGTATGACTGTGTATGACTGTGTATGACTGTATATGACTGTGTATAACTGTATATAACTGTGTATAACTGTGTATAACTGTATATAACTGTGTATAACTGTATATAACTGTATATAACTGTATATAACTGTGTATGACTGTATATGACTGTACATGACTGTGTATAACTGTATATAACTGTGTATAACTGTATATAACTGTGTATAACTGTGTATAACTGTAAATGACTGTATATAACTGTATATAACTGTATATAACTGTGTATGACTGTATATGACTGTATATGACTGTGTATAACTGTATAACTGTATATAACTGTATATGACTGTATATAACTGTGTATAACTGTGTATAACTGTATATAACTGTGTATAACTGTATATGACTGTATATAACTGTATATAACTGTGTATAACTGTATATGACTATATAACTGTGTATAACTGTATATGACTGTATATAACTGTGTATAACTGTATATAACTGTATATAACTGTGTATAACTGTATATGACTGTATATAACTGTATATAACTGTGTATAACTGTATATGACTATATAACTGTGTATAACTGTATATGACTGTATATAACTGTGTATAACTGTGTATAACTGTATATAACTGTATATAACTGTGTATAACTGTGTATAACTGTATATAACTGTATATAACTGTGTATAACTGTATATAACTGTATATGACTGTGTATAACTGTGTATAACTGTATATAACTGTGTATAACTGTATATAACTGTGTATAACTGTGTATAACTGTATATGACTGTGTATGACTGTGTATGACTGTGTATAACTGTATAAAACTGTGTATAACTGTGTATGACTGTGTATGACTGTGTATGACTGTATATGACTGTGTATAACTGTATATAACTGTGTATAACTGTGTATGACTGTGTATAACTGTATATAACTGTGTATAACTGTATATAACTGTATATAACTGTATATAACTGTGTATGACTGTGTATGACTGTGTATGACTGTATATGACTGTGTATAACTGTATATAACTGTGTATAACTGTGTATGACTGTATATAACTGTGTATAACTGTATATAACTGTGTATAACTGTATATAACTGTGTATAACTGTATATAACTGTATATAACTGTGTATAACTGTATATGACTGTGTATAACTGTGTATAACTGTATATAACTGTATATAACTGTGTATAACTGTATATGACTGTATATAACTGTATATGACTGTATATAACTGTATATGACTGTGTATAACTGTGTATAACTGTGTATAACTGTAAATGACTGTATATAACTGTATATAACTGTGTATAACTGTGTATAACTGTAAATGACTGTATATAACTGTATATAACTGTGTATAACTGTATATAACTGTATATAACTGTGTATAACTGTATATAACTGTGTATAACTGTGTATAACTGTATATAACTGTGTATGACTGTGTATAACTGTATATAACTGTGTATAACTGTGTATAACTGTATATAACTGTGTATAACTGTATATAACTGTGTATAACTGTGTATAACTGTAAATGACTGTATATAACTGTATATAACTGTATATGACTGTGTATGACTGTATATAACTGTATATGACTGTGTATAACTGTATATAACTGTATATAACTGTGTATAACTGTGTATAACTGTGTATAACTGTAAATGACTGTATATAACTGTATATAACTGTGTATAACTGTGTATAACTGTATATAACTGTATATAACTGTGTATAACTGTATATAACTGTGTATAACTGTATATGACTGTATATAACTGTATATGACTGTATATAACTGTATATGACTGTGTATAACTGTGTATAACTGTGTATGACTGTGTATAACTGTGTATAACTGTATATAACTGTATATAACGGCGTGATTAAGTAAAATTAAGACCCAGGTGACACTGATACCTGACGGAGGTAAGAAGAATCAGTGAGCTAACAGAGGAGGAGAAACTGAATCCTGAACTATAACAGAAGCTCTCTGAACCTGGATGTGCGCTGAGAGGGGAAATTCATGAAACTCGTGGCCTCAATATATTAATTAACGTCATTCTTTAATAAAAAATAACCATGTCCCGTAAACGGCTTCGTATTTCAGGTCAACATGCAAACGCACCGCAAATTTGCATCTGGTTTAATAAAAATAGATTCAAATTAGCTTTACCTTTCTCTTTTATCTGCCTTCTATCACACAGCAGTGAGCAAGTTATTAACCGTTTAAGGGTTTGAGTTTTGCCGGTGAAGCTTGGCAAGATCAGATTGTCATATTTTTATTATAAAAATAACCACCATGTCACCTCCGAGGCTCCGTAGAGGCACCACTCTACTGATCAGTGAAGTGTTTTAAACTAGCGGCTGCACAGAAACATCCCTGATTTTAGTGCTTTCTGTAGAAATATGTAAAAAATACACCATCACACCATGCAACAGTCATGACTCGTGACTGGTGTGAAAACAAAAGCGCTGTGGAAGTTCAGCTCGGTCATTCCAACATGCGTTTCTAGCGCTAGCACTTGTTTACGTTGCCAGGGAGACACTGCTGTCAATCATTATGCAATATGACACGCCTACTGACCTTTGGTAGCTTTTAGTTATTCTTAAATTTTAGTGAGGGATATTTCTAGTGTCTAGTTTCTTGTATTTTTAATAGCATGAAGATTTTTTTTTAACCCTCGAAACTGTGCCTTTAGGAGATTTCGATAAAAAAAACCAAAAAAACATCCATTTTATCCTAAATAACTTGGTGAATTTGTTGAACCTTGGAAGGACAATCAAATAGAAAATTTGTTATTTGTTGTGCACAAAAAAAAAAAAAAATCTGTGTAGGTAACGTTGTTGTTTTCTCTCATAGCCAGTAAATACACCAGTGATAATGTTTAAATCCACCTTTCTGAAGAAAATCTGAAGAAAATCCAGAGAAGATAAAGACTATATTAAAAGGTTCTTACCTGCCGAGACCAGCGCAGCAGCATCAAGGAAAGAAAAGAGAGAGAGCAACAATTAAAAGTGAAGTCAAAACAGATTTTAAGCTTGAAATAAATATTGATTTTGCGTCAGGGTGAAACGAGCACGTTTGCTCGGACCACAAACACTCTTTAATGACGGCTTCTGGGAGAAAATATTAAAAACAACCCGTTCACTGAACAACAAGGAAAATAAATAAACGCTGTGACTGGCATGTGTACAATAATGATTTATTTGATTTATTCCTCGATCTCTGAAGGTGAATCATCGTTCTCAGCATGAAAGAAAAACACGTAGCAGTTGTGGAAATAAATGCAAAAGAATAGCGACGGAATGGTATTTTTTTCTATAATTATAGACTGTAATTATGTGACATATGAATAAGGATGTGCTGCTGCTGCTGCTGTTGATTCGGCACTGAAGTATTTTCACAGTAACATTTTTTCTGTATGTGTGGAAATATTCTGAATATTATTCTGAATTTAGAATAAAATATGGAAAAAAGCTGTAAAAAATTTACACAGTAAGTTAAAATATAGTATAACTATATACTATTAAAACTACTAGTAATAATAATAATAATAATAATAATAATAATAATAATAATAAATCAGTAACAAATTAAACAACAATAACAAATAAATTAACAAATAAATAACAGTAAGAACAACAAAAATAGTAACAATAGCAGCAACAACAATACGTGTATTATTATTATTATTATTATGATTATCTGTAGTAGTATTTATTAGTATTTATTTGTTTAGTTTGTTTAACTCCATCCATATAAACTCCACGTATTCCCCCTTAAACATTTCAGTTCCTCTGAATGTCCGTTAAACATCGTCCGTTAATCGTTAAACATCTCTTTATCTTTCTTTTATCCACACTTTTCTACTTTTACCATTTTTTTTTCCTTCCTGTAAAAAATGTTCATAACATTTATGTAGATTTATGTAAAGACGTCCCCAAGCTCAGCGATAATTTTTTTTTTTGTAAATCCACCAGCGCAGCATGTAGTCGTCTTTTATTGTACAACATGTCTATTTTTTTATTTCATAACTGCATCAATCTCTCCATGTCTTTCTTGTCGTTCTGTGCACATGGTTGATGATCAGCAGCCCTCGGCCTGTGGGACTCTATAAATCACGCTGGATTTACTCAGCACCATTAAAAATATCGCTGCTTCACATTCCATATCACAACACAATGTCTGCTTTGCCGAGAGGGATGTATGGAGTGATGAAAAACGACAGCGGTGCCCTGCTTTCTGCCCATAAATCATTCAGTATCCAGAGTTCGGATGGAAAGTGAAAGCCAAAATGGAGCCATAGGAGGTAGTGGAGCAGTGCATTGTGGGTTGTGTAACTTTTTTTCAGTCCTAAATGAAGAGCGAGTTGCCGAGTCAGCAGCAGCCTGAAATGTGTTTCGATTGAAATATTTGTGATGTGTTCAGCGATTCTTGGTGTATTTTTTGTTATTCCAGTGGGAAGTTAGCAGTTTTTTTGTGTTAGCCTGACTTCACATCGTTATTGCTAGCGCAGATACAATGGTGTCTAAAATAGGAGAAAAAATTTTAGCAAGCTGAAACAGGTCTGGTTTAACTTCTATAACTAGCTTCCAAATCTTTTTTTTCTCACTTTTTCTCACTTCAGCAATGTTTTATTAACGTCTCATTAATGAGAAGTTCAACATAGAGTGGTAGTGGAGAAGTTGGAGCAAACGTTGGACTCAAAGTCCCAGAATGCAATGCAAGTATAAGATGCAGAAACTCAGCTCGGCTTGGCAGCGATGTGCGAGATGACGCGTGAGATGCCGTTGACGGTGGTATTAGCTAAATCAGGAAAGTTAGAGAGCTGGACAGAGTAAAACACTAAAGTGCCGCTGCATCACTCTCTTTAGGTAGAGATAAAACGAGGGCTAAATCCCACCATGTAGACAAACAGCATTGTGGGTAATATAGGAAATGAAGGAAGTGAAAAAAGATGCAGAATTTCATTACAAAATAAATCACATATTAATTTACTTGGCTTTGAATTCTCTCCGTGAACTCTAACATCCCCATAAAAACATAAAATCCCACTCAGCATAGCACACGTGTCTTCCAACACTAAAAATAAACACCGCTAAATCTTTTTCAAGTGTTGTTTGTATATTTCCAGTGTTACATTTCGACCTTTGAATAAATGTTGGCATCGGGACACTAAACAAATAATGGAAATGAAAAAGTGATCAAATAAAGTCCCTGAGTGTTTCTCATCAGTGGTGAGTAACCTCACGTCTAAAGCACGGAAAAAAGCCACGAGGCAAAACCTCTTCTCTGCTTTTTAAATGAAAAATGATTTATTTCGTTTCTTCATCGTTCCCTCGCCAGCTCCTCTGTGACAGCCAGCGTTTAAAGGTTTTTCTGGGTGAAAAAAGCAAAACAGCGTTTAATCGTTTCTCCATTTTATATTCATGTGGTATGGAGTTTGTCAGGAAGCCTCGAGTCGTATATACTGTACATGTGTGTGTGTGTGTGTGTGTGTGTGTCTGATAAGGCTGTCGAAAGTGTCTCTTAAAATACATTTATCTTATAAACACATTAATTCTATAGTTATTTCTAACACTGATGACATCATTCATGTCTCAGTGACAGATTTACAGGGACATGGATGGAGTGACTGTTGATAAAGTGGGCGGAGCTTGGGAATTTAAATCCCACCCTAATCCATTTCTTTTTATATCAAGATTTAGCATATTTATATTTGAAGAGTTAGAGTGTTATTGAGTCACTACACACTGTATATGTACTAATAATTTATCATCTATAAAATCTAGCAAATCTGTGATTTTTTTTTTTTTTTTTTTTTGACATATCCCAGGCAAAAGTAAGGCTGTTTACTCAAAATATTTTATCTAGTTACTATGCTTCATACCTACGGGGAAGATTCCATGCCAGATCGACAAACAATCACACCGGGAGGTAGATGTGAGATACATGTACAATACATATAAAAAAAAATAAAATAAAATAAAAAATCAGTTTTTTCAGAATTTAAAGTGATTGAAATTGTTCGGTGCTATTGCATTTGTAAACTCTTTGGTCCTGTAAATATTTTTATACATCATATTAATGTTTTTATTATTTTATTATTATTTATTTGGAAAAAAAAATCCAAAAAGGTGCAGGTTCAGTGCAGCAGGAATGAATGAACAATGAGCCAATAAGAAACTATAAATGATGCTTTCAGGCCCTCTTTACCTCCTCCGATGCCACGCCCCCGAGTATGGCTTAGCACTGTGATTGGACAGTGATTGCATTTCAGTGTGGCACGACTGCAACACATTGATGAAAGTGAGGTACAATGCAACAGCATCAGTGTTTAATTCTTATTTTAATTTTGCTTGAATATGGTTCAGTGGTTAGCGTTTCCACCTCACAGCTCCAGGGTTTGATCCTGAGCTTGGGTTACTGCGTGTGTGTGAAGATTCGCGTGTTCTTCCTGTGGCCACTTGGCTTTCCTCTGGGTTCTCCGGCTTCTTCTCAACTCCCATAACATGCTGGTTGATGGACTGGTGACTCTAGGGGTAAATGAGTTCCTGCCACCCAGGATATATTCCCACCTCACGCCCGTTGCTCCCTGTATAGACTCCAGACCCACCACGAGCCTGAACAGGATACAGCACTTACTAAAGATGAATGAATGAATATATTTTCTTGAGATAATTAGCACTGCACTCCGTAGATGCTACCAGTCAAGCCATAGCAACCAACATATACCATTAAGGTAAAAAATGATCATTTGTGAAGGCAGGGTAAACTCTCCATTACTGAAGAACTCAAGAACTCTACTGCACTGTGGTTGGTTGGCCAAGGAAGTTCTTCAAAGAAAAAAAAAATCAAGGAAATGTTTGATGTAATGAAGGTCTGGACACGACAGGTGTTAATTACTTCTAAAGCCTTTGGGACCGAGGGCTGGGCCATGCTAATCAAAGAGCATGGATGTTAATTACTGATCTTCTTTTGACAAGAGATGCCAAGACACAGAGGATCCTCCATGTTGCAGATGATTCTGAAACTGTGTGAGTAGGCGCTGAGGCTCAGCTGGGGGTTGCTGATGATTGGCAGTTTATGGGCACGTCGGGCTTCTTGGGAATTTACGGTGGCACCTCTTCAATTCTGAGTCTGAGATCCGCGAAGGAGTTGATGATTGGTCGCGTTCCATTGTGAGGCCTTCGGTCTGGTAATTAGTGGGTAATCAGAACTAATTACACCTCTCATTTCTGCTAAGGTCATCCGACTTGAAGCGAAGCCTCGTGGCAGAGATAAGCAAGCCAAGATTTCTGCTGAGATGAGACGGAGCAAAGCTCTAGAGGAACACCAGCAGGTGCCTCAGGCTTCCTGACTCTCTGCATCCACCAGTGTTCCGAATAAGTGATGAAAAAAGCGCCCCGCTGTGCACCCGAGCCTGTCGGCCATGAGAGAAAATACTGGTCAGGAGAGAGACATTAGAGGCTGTGTGAGATATGGCAATTTCCTGTGATGCAGAGCAATCTGTTCTGTCTCTTTCACTCCCCAGTTTGCCATGGCTACGTGTCACACGCTGCTCCATCGTCCTCCTGGTGGAGCTCCATCAGAAGAGATCTCTCATGCCTATTGATTGGTGATGGAATGGCGAAAAATATTTCACTTACTTCTAGGAAATAAAGCATCAACCATCATCACACACACTCGGCTAGCTTACATTATACTACTCAGCTAGCACACTGTGATGATACGCTCTGAGGCAAAATAACGCTGGTAAAGACTCAATCAGATCTTCTGACATCCTCAATTTATTTATTTAACCTACGAGGGATTTTAATGTCGTGATATGCACAACCTGATATCACACAAAATTCCAAGGAATTCCAGAAAGTGAAACAAATATTTTTTGGTTTTTTTCCAACACACGTCAGCTGTCAGACAGAGACGGTTTCTCAGTTTTGATGTCAAGTTGATGTTTTTGTTATGACACTTCCTGGGCTGATTTACTGTACGTTAAAACATCACAACAACTGACGTTGTCAGAGCGACATAACGGTGATGATGTGACGTGTCAAATATGAACCCTTCATTTTCAGATGTGGAGGTTTTAATAAAAATCTTAAACAATGAACTGAAAGTTGTTTTACACAGGGACAAAAACGTATATGTAAGGAACAGAACACTCTTCATCATGCTGTAATAGGAAAATAATCAATGACGGGATGCTGTGGTGAAGCGGAGTCACAGATATCACACCAAAGTTGATTACATCCCCAAGTGTTTTATTTCTCTTATAACACAGCAATTTGCCAGCTATTATTTTTTTTTAATTTATTAACACTGCACTGTTGAGTTCTGCATTCTGATTGGTCAGAAGGTGTTGATTAGTTTTCTATAACAGCAGCTCTGACAGTAGCGCAGGTTTATATCAATGCACTTGTTCTAATACGCTATTGTTTCTATAGTGACAGCTCATTCACAGCTCATGTATAGCAGATGCTCCACATAAACAAATAAAAAATGTGTGTATGGTGACGTTTTCTGTGAGGAGACGTTTATTTAACGTTAATGGAAGGAGTCTCTAGTGTCAGCGCTTTGTAACAGTCAGGTAAAGCTCTTTAAGATTTCTGACATCTTCAGGACAGAGAAGTTTATCACAACTTTGAATGCAGCTATAAACAGATAAAAAGTAAGATTCAGTCTTTATTTATTAAAAATTGTATTTCTTGCAGTATAAGAGGAATAAAACACTTTGTGATGTGCTGTTGTAGGAAAATAATCAGCTTTGGGGTGGTGAGAGTGACTTTGTTTTATCACATCATGCTGTTGATGATGTTTTTCCTATAACAGCACCGCGCATTGTGTTGTACCGCTGACTCTTCATCATCAGGTAAATGTTTCAGTGCCGGAGTGAATTGAGATAGCTTTATATGAGTGTTGATACTCGTTAAATATGGAACTGCACCCACATCCTACATGTGCCAGAGAAATTCCTCGAAAATGTCTTCCCTGCCACCTGAAAAGAAGCGGCATTCTTCCTTGGTGGTGGCTTTTAATGCTCAGTGTGTCATTTACCTGTCAACCGAGCTCAAAACACGGTGCTACAATAGAGATTACGCCGAGGAAGCTCTGAAAACTTTCAATCAAAGGCCTACGCTGTCAAATACTCGGGCTCATGTCAAAATCTCAGATGGAGATCTGTGTCAGTCTTCCGTTCCTCCGGTACATTCACAGAAACAGGAAAAGGGAAGCACGGATCCTCGGATCTCATTTCAGTCATGAGCTCGGTGCGGGGATTAGCGCTGCAGATTATAAACACAAACCTCTATTTCAGGCTTTTAAGCAAGATCGAGATCAGCCCAGATATCCTCGGCTAAGATCATAAGCCATGGCGTTTCAGTGAGTACACAAATCAGCAAAGTCACGAGTCAGAGTCCCGTAAACAAATCCGTCATGATAAGCTTCCATTTACACTGCTAATCCCAGCTCGGAGGATATTCAGATTGATTTAAGCTACCGGTAAAAAAATATAAAGTCTGCAAAAGGATAGTAGAGAAAGTGTAAAAATGTGATTGTTGAAGATTTCTGTAACGCTGAGCTTTACCTTCTCAAGCGTTCAGTAGGCTAGGTATTAAGCAAAGCTAGGAACGTTATCGACTCGGACATCTCAGAGGAGCTGAATTTCCTTGAGCTGATTGGATTAAATTAAATTCAAGGCATCAGAATTTCCCCCCAAAAAAACTCGAACCTTAAAATAACAGAACAACGAACGCTTTTCACAGTGAAGACTGTTTATTACTGCTGAAGTAAGGAATTAAACACTGCGTGTTGTGCTGTTATAGGAAAATAATCAACGACAGGGTGGCGTGATGAAGCAGAGTTACTGTTACCACACCAACATTGATTATTTTCCTATAAAAGCACATCCTGAAGTGTTTTAATCCTCTTATACCATAGCAATTGGCTAACAATTACAATCTTTTATTTATTAACAAATGAAAAACCATTTTTTTATCAATTTATAGTTACATTTAATGTTAAAGAAGTTAGTTCCTGTTCTCACTTTTCTAATCCTTTCTCCACCCCTGTTGTGTCACCTGTTCTGAGTTTGCTTCATGATTAGTTTGCCTTCTTATGTCCATTCTGTGTCATCGTTCTTCGTGAAGTCTTGCCAACTGTATTCATGCATTACTGTGTGTTCCAGATTCCGGGTTAATATTCTGTGTTTAGAGTTGAACCTGTGTTACCGTGTATGATTACAGATATGCCTGTGATAACCCTCTCTACCTAAGCTTCTTGGGTTGCCCATATTAATGAAAAATATTTACACACTTAGGTCTTGTTCAAAGAAAAAAGTACGTAGCTTGTCATGGTACAGAGAAACCTCAAAGCGTAAACTCCTCCGTCCTGAAGATGTCAGAAATCTTAAAAAATTACAGCTTTGCCTCTGACTGTTACAAAGAGCTGGCACTGGAGACTCCTTCCATGTTAAATGTTAAATAAACATCTCCTTACAGAAAACTTCACCACATTTATGTGGAGCGTCTGGCGTTACTATAGAAACACCTTCTGACCAATCAGAATCCAGAATTCAACAGCACTGTGGTGTAAACAGTGTTATTGCCTATAGTATGTTTATTGTGTATATATACTTCTACATGATAATGTTATTAATATGGACACATGGACAAACTCTTGACTGACTGTTCGTATGTAAATGTAAACTCCATCACAGCCTGAGTGATGTGTTTGGCCCTTGAGCGAGGCAGTTAACTCTCGACTGCTCGACTGCGTGTGTGGATTGTTCGCCGCTTCAGATAAACTGTCTGTCGAATGAATAAATGTAAACTAGTATGGATGTTCTGCCTGAATGACAATTACGCCCTCCAACAATCTGCCTCCATTTATAGCAGCATAAATTGTCTTTTTTTCTAAGGCTTGTTTATAATTGGAATTTATTTTGCGCTTCATTTTTAGAGGCTGCATCCATCTCTCTGTCTCTCTGTAAGTATTTATGCAGAAGAGAGCTCCCTCGAGGCCACAGTTTCACATTACTTTGGCATTATTATTATTTTTTTTTAAAAAAGGACAGATTAACTTGTCTATAAAATACGAATACAATTTAGACCTAAACTGTGCCATTACAAGCCTTGAAACCTTCTCTCTCTCTCTCTCTCTCTCTCTCTCTCTCTCTCTCTCTTTTCATCTCTCCATCTTGTTTACCACTCACACACTCTCACAGCGAAAGAGCAGTTAATGTCCTGCTGCAATCAGTGTTTTTTTTTTTTCTCTTTTTTTAGTTTTGATGAGCGAGCTGGTGGAAATGCCCTGCAGATGATTGAGCCGTGTTTCCGTACTCTGAATAATCAGGCTACTAATGCACTAAACTGTAAAAGCTGTAAAAACTACTGACTCCTGCAGAGACTGAAAGAGAGAGAGAGAGAGAGAGAGAGAGAGAGAGTTTGATTGATATGAGTTTAATGTGTCACGCAAACAATCAACCAAAACACACAATGATTGAGCCCAGTAAACTGCACAAAAAAGTATCTACATCTCACTGACATACATACATAAATAAATAAATAAATAAATAAATAGCTCTTTTTTCTAAAGGAAAAAAAAAAAAAAAAAACGTGACCAGTACTGATTGACCTTGCTTCACGGAAATCAATATCATCTTTTAAAATGTAGAAATCAAGGCTGACCTCCGAAAGAAACAAAAGAAAACTAAAAAGCAGGAAAAAAATGAATAATGAAAAATGGTTTGACACTGAGTGCAGATCATACGGGAAAGAAGAAAAAAAGAACCAGAAGATCAAGAACAAGAGCTCGTGTCAAGCTCTAAAGCATGACACACACTGAGTTCATACAAGAAACAAACAAAAAACCAATTAAATAACAACAGAAAATCATGTAAAGAAAAAAAAGAGGATAATCAATAAATTCTACAACATTAACAGACAGAAATTAAAATCATTTACTGCACTATTACGAATATTAAACAATCCAGGAAAAAAAAAAATCAAAATTCTTTAAAATCATAAACAAGTGTATGGATTTTTCTGAAAATAATTAAAAACAGGGAAAACAGGGAATGTGAGCTTCAGACGGCGCTGCGTGAGTTTTCCAACTTCGTCCTCGTCCAGAGCTCAGGCTGTTTTTCTGACATCGGATCTATCTATCTATCTATCTATCTATCTATCTATCTATCTATCTATCTATCTATCTATTCTTTCTTTCATTACATTCTTTCTCCTCCTTTCTTTATCCTATTGTCTTTTTGTATTTCTTTTTTATTTTGCATTTCTCACTTTCTTATTCTATATTTCCTCCTCTTTTACTTTTTTCTTTTCCACAGCTCTTTTTCCTCTTTATTTATTTATTCTTTCTTTCTCTATTCTCTTTTTAATTCCTACATTTCTTGCATTACATTTTTATGCCCTTTCTCTTTCTTTCTTTCTTTCTTTCTTCACTTTCTCTGTGTGTGTGTGTGTGTGTGTGTGTGTGTGTGCGCGCGCTTCAGGAAATGCAGATCTAGCTGTTTAACCTCATCTTAAAATGAATTAAATTGAGGTTGACAGAGAAAGTGAGATACAGAGAGAGAGAGAGAGATAAAGATATAAAGACATCCATGACATTCTTTCATTCAGTCATAACAATAACATCTGCTTTCTATTCAGAATGATAAATCACAACTTACTAACTCTTCTTTCACTGTGGCTGAAAATGCGGTTAAAACCCAGAACCTCAGAAAGAGTAAGAGTAAAAAAAAAGGACCATGGGAGAAGAGAATATTAACAAAGAAGTTAAAAAGGGAAGAACAGGAAAGAGGGAGGGATGATGTGTTATCAGAGGAGTGAGTACTCTATAAGACACACGACTGCACGAGTTTAGAACTCATCCTCTCAATGAAAGGCTTTGTGTTCTCTAAAGGAACATGCTCTCGCAGCTCGCTTAGCTTTAACTTAATCACAGTGGTTCGGGATAAACACTCAAACCCGCCCACTTATTTATTTAAACTTGAACATTGCCTCCGCCACGGAGAATTGCAATATTACACAACCGCTTGTGTAATAGAACCAAAAAAAGTTTTAACTTCCTTTGTTCTGAACATAAGGTTAGAGAAAAGATTGAGCTTTTTTACACCACAGGCAGAAATGGTGATCGTGCTTCCACTTGTCAATTTTCAGATATTTTCAAACTTCTGAAATATTTAAAAAGACTTAAATCATAATAAAAAAAACTTAAAAGTTCTGTTGTCATGTGCACAGCTTAAAAAAAAAATACTACAGCGCATTAAATGATGAGTTCAAACAGCACCTCACACACACATCAAACTTTAGGCATGAAAAAAGTCTAACTCTAAGGTGACAGGCAAGAGCGGGCAACCAATCAGGAGACAGAGTGAGTGAGAGACCAGAAGTGTTTGTGTAGTTTTGGTCTGCTTTTCTTGCTTTTTCCTGATTTTTTATATTTATATTTTGTATTGCAAACTTTCTTTCTCATTCTATATATTTTTGTCTCCTTTACTTTTTCTTTTCTTCCCCAGTCTCTTTTTCTCTTTATTTCTCTTCTTTTCTTTTCTTGCTTTTCTTGCATTACCTTTCTCTAGAAACGGTTCTTTATCATTTTCTCATCCTTTTTCACTTTTGGACCTTAAATTCTCTTCGAATGTGTGAAGTTAGTTGTAATAAACATTTTTCTACGAGAATTCCAAAATTCATACATTAATCATAAAATCCAAAGCTTTAAATGTTCACGATTCTGTTGGTTGCTTATGTTTATCGGCTTTCTATGGAATGAAATCAGACTCAGAGCAGAACCTGAATCTGAATTTGTAATGCTTTGTGGGGAAAAAAGGTCTAAATTTGTAAAATTTGTAATTTTTTTTAATCAATTTTTGTTATATTTTTTAATTAAAAAAAATTATATATATATATATATATAAAATTTCTTTAGGTTACAAATATTCAGGTAATAAAAAATTATGTTAAAAATTGAAAACAGTTGGAAATTCAGATTAAAAAAATTCATACAGTTGAAAATATTTTAACCTAAAATGTTCAAAAACAAATTTGCACTGTTTAAAAAAAAAGCATTAAAATTTATACTTTTATTTTTCAAAGAATTACAAATTCAGGTTCAGGCTCTACTGCCTCTGATGTGATTTCAGCTTTATCAAAATTACATGTTTCTCAATAAGCCAAGTCATTTTTTCTTTTATTTCTGATTTATAGGTCCTTTACATGGTTTTGACTTTAACTGACATTTTATTCATATGCAAAATATGCATTTGAGAAAGAAAAAAAAAATCATGGAGATTAAATTGTATTTGTTGAAAAATTGACTTTTCTGTTATGAAAATTAGAAGAGATTTAACATCTGATTTGCATATCCTAATTCATCTTTTAGAAAATAATACACCACGTTGCTGTATTGATGTGCACGTTACACAGGCTGAGTTTCTTTCTTCTAGTTCATCTGATTAGAAATAAAAGAAGATTAAGTCTTTCAGTGTGTGATAGCTAACCAAAGAGACAGATAGCAGGGAAGCTCGTCTTCAGAGTGAGGGACTGGGACGCGGTTTCACAGTTCCCTGCATCACATTTGCCGCCAGAAAGGGATCAGATCTGTCTAACAGCAATATGTAAATTTAGATATCCTGACAAACTGATCAGGAATTTCGGCTGTGAGGATATGATGCAAGTGTGAAGCAATACTCACTGAGACCAGTTCTGATGAAACGGCTCATAAATGCATGAAAAGAATGAGAGAAGGAACTGTCTTTGCTCTGAGAGGAAGTCTGAGACTGATTCATCTCCTCACGACTGATGCTAAGCCTTTATTCAGACCATCGGACGGCTGCCGTATTTTCAAATTTTACAAATTTTAGACAGTAGGTGTATTTCAAGTCATAATAAATGCCTTACATCAATGGAAAGAAGTTGTCTTGCTGGCTGATTCTTTTTGTGTTGTGGTTCATGTGCTGTTAGAGCCATTCCATTAGAAATTTGGATGGAAAAATGTGAGAACGCTTCTGGAATTCTGAGAAGATGGAAAGCCATGCTTCCTCTTAAGACTCTTGCGTAGGAGCTGTTGAATAGTCGGGAGAAGACAGGGACGTGGCTGGTACTGAAACTTCATCACTAGTGGGAATTTATCGGAAGTTAACTCGTAGCATCGGGTGTGATCTTTTCCCCAAACTTAAGTTAAAAATGTAATTCTTTAGTATCTATGTTTTGCGGCTTCATTAAAATGCATTTACTTCCTGTCTCATGATTGTCTTCTCTGCTGCTCCACCTCTGACCTGACCATGACCCTTGATCATGGGTCACCACCTCTTTCTCTTTATTAATATCATTTTCTTGTAGTAGTCTTTACTGTGTATAAACTGTGAGATGTTTTGGGTTGTTTTCCTACTTTTACACATTCTTCACATTTGACCAAACTAAGCTTATTTACGATTCATGGCTGGCATCTGATCTCAAGTGTTCGGAGTTCCTCACAGCTCCAGGGTTCCTACTTTCGATCCTGAGCTCAGGATTCAACGTTTAAAATGTTTACCCTGTGTTTATGTGAGTTTCCTCTGCGTTCTCCAGTGTCACTGTGACTCTGATCAGGATGTTCTTAAAAAAATATACATAACCCTTAAAGGTTCTTCAGCTGCTCCTCTTGTCTTGTTTTCCTATCAGAAGGTGTCCAAATAGAGCCCTTTTTTGGAAGTTAAGAAACATTAATTATCCAAGTAGCCGTTAAATAACCCTGTGAATGGTTCTGAATTTGTGTCGACCCATAAATTAGTAGCTTTCTAGATCTGATCTGTCTAAACCTGGACAGGATTCATTTTTTTAATGACTTGTATGAAATGGAACAAAACTTCTCCATATGATATCCGGGTTCCATTGTCTGATCCGATCCTATGGATTATGATTAATATGATTGGCAGGAAGATCTCAATAAAAAGATTTTTATCTCTGGAATCTTGATTGCTCTAACTGAGAACCAGTTCCTGCGAGTAACCACAATAAGAAATCTGCAATAAGCAGATCCATTCAGTCTTTCATGAAACAGAAAACATCCGATTTGCCTCTAATTTCCATCTGAATGATGAACTCATTCCTGAGAGCTGGGGAATGGGGAATGCTGAGATCTGACTGCAACGCGAATCAATCGGTTAAACCGCAGAGATGCTCTGAAACAAAAAGCGTGTAACCTCAGACCGAAGTGAGCTTTTTTATTCCCAGCAGCTCTTTTTTTTTGCTGCCTAATGAAGCCAATTAGCTTTTCAGCTCAGAGTGCTGGAGCACCTCTTACTTGTGCTCTCACTCCTCTAATGGCCCACGAGGTCTCAGAGGAGTGTGTTTACCTGCTGCAGTGCTTGTGTTCAGGATGTTCTACTGATGTTTCACCTCCACTGGCTGCTCGGCTCATTCTCTTCCCATTTATAAATACCGCAAACTCTCAAACTTGCTTTTTTGTTCTGTTATTAGCAAAGTTCTGCCATGTTGACCCTGGCCAGTTGTGCAGGTTTTATAGTCCAATATCTGTGAAATAAATGACCACAAGGAAATCCACAACCACATCACAGAATTTACTCTTTCTTATGTGTACAGATTTCTAATGAGATCAGGTTGTTTATCATCATCTCAGTGATGTTTAATTGATATAAACCAAAACCCATCTTTAGTAATCCACTTGGTGGGATTGGAAAATAGATGGAAAGAATGGAATGCCACTAACATGGTTTAGATTTATAAATATCAGTCTATTTTTCCCCCATTCTCTCAGTTTGGTCATTGATCAATACCCTACCTCCAACACGCATGCTCCTCCAAGATACAGGAAGCCAGCCAACTGCATTTTTACAAACTGCTGATCAAGTGGGCGTAACACACTCAGAGGAAAGCAATATCTGCCTTCTTCCACATACACGAGCTCACAAACACCCACAATTGGCTAGCCTCACTGTGATTGACAGGGGAGAGAGAATATCCCCATCCCACCCAGAGAGCACAGCCAACATTGCTTTTTTGAACTCCCAGCCATTGATGGTTGTGGCTTTGGCAGGGTTTGAACTTGCAATGCCCCAGCGATATGGTGAACGCTTTTCTCTTGTGCTACTCAGTCATTCTTAACACTTATCTTTCTTGTTGTTTCTTTCAGAGACAAAATGATCTAACTTGATTTAATGCAAAAACTGTCATAATTTCAGCAAGCAAGAGTGATGTGGCTGAAATCTATGTATTTTCATACGAATGTGGTTCTAAGTAAAGGTACAAACCCTGACCCTAACCTTGGTCACATTTCATATGAACTCATTCAAATTATTATACTGGCCTTGATTGTTTTTTATTTATTTCCATCTTTATGAAAAGAAATTGAACTAAACACAAGAAATTGAGCCAAATACACTCATTTTTAAATTGTTCTATGTTTGGTCTGTCTTACACACTGTGTAAATTCCTATTCGAATGCTGTCTGAATTCCTTCAACAGCAAGGAAAGTCCAGGCTATCAGGCTCCTTAAATCCCCTTCACATCCATGAGGAGTTTAGTGAATTCCAGTGCTTTGCTCGAGGCGTATCAGTAGATCCAGACACATCAGAGCGGCATGTTGCCCCAATGCACAGATCACCACAAGATTCCCAAATGGACTTGCAGCATGAAAGCTCGGAAACCCAACACAGCCTCAGAAATGCAATTTCTTCAGAATTTATATGAGCTAAGTGTTATTTAGAGTAACTTGTGGTGTTAAGACTGTTGTTTTGACCTTTCTTATGGCTTCATTCTTATAAAATCCAGCTACCATATCCTTCTCTTCTTCTGTAAATTGAGTCTTTTGTTCCTCGATTTGACCCCTCTGCTGGTGTGCCCTTGGGAACGACACTTGCCCTATGTTGCTAAAGGCATTTGTACTACAGTTCTATGCATCATTAATCACCAAAATGAAAATTCCATTGGAAAATGGATCAACATGGATCAAATGGACACCTGAGTCCAGACTGAAGCCACAAATGCCACGCCTTCCTCTTCTACTATAACAATAAAATAAAAAATAAAAATCAGACAACATTATAGTATGAGAAAATGCCCAGTGTTGTTTTTATAATTCAGACATCAACATCTTGGATATGGCTCCAGCTCGATGATACCGCTGTCCTGATTGGTCAGGGTTTTGGAGGCAAAATGGTAGCACATTTTTCTGAATAGTTTTATGATATTCTCAGATATCTTGTTGTTAGATTGTCTTATTCTCTGAGTAATCCTGGCAAGTTGATTAGAAGCCTGAGATCAATATGAATTCTGTCAATTAGGAATCTGTAATGGGAATGAATTCGGTGAATTCAGTTCATTAGGAATCTGTAATCGGGATGAATTTGGTTCATTAGTAATCGGCAGTTGGAATTAATTCAGATCATTAGAAACCTGCAATTGGAATAAATTTTGGTTCCTTAGGAATCTGCAGTAAGATTGAATTCAGTTCATTAGGAATCTGCAATTCAATTCAATTCAATTTTATTTGTATAGCGCTTTTAACAATGGACATTGTCACAAAGCAGCTTTACAGAAATAAATGGATTCACAAAAAATAAATTTTTTGTGAATCCATTTATTTGCAATCGGAAGGAATTCAGTTCATTAGGAATCTGTAATCAGAATGAAATTGTTTAATTAGGAGTCTGTTATCAGATTAAGTTCAGTTCATTGGGAATGTGTAATGGGAATGAATTTGGTTCATTAAGAATCTGTGATCAGAATGGATTCAGATTTGTGAAAATCTAAACACAGCCACTGTGTGAGTGTTGAGAAGACAGCTCATGCTCGGCTGTTTCAGGCGTCTTCTTTAATCTATCATCAATTTGTAACTACTTACATTTTATTAGTCTGTCTCTTTCTGAGTTTGTAGATAAAGTACACACAGACCAGCAACACAGCTACTCAGAGACGGCGAGCAGATATCGGCGTATTATTATTACATTTCATGGCAGGTATGATGTTCAGCTCTGGCTCTGAATCCAGCTCTGAGTTCTGCCTCCAGCGTTTACGAGTTTCAAGGCCAAACTGGCAATGTGAGAGAAAATAGAAAAGGAGGCAGAGAGAGAGAGAGAGAGAGAGAGAATTATGCAGTCCTAGAGAAGAAAGACAGATTGGGAGGAAAACAAAATCAGACAGCGAGCAACAGACAGGGTCTGAGAGTTCCAGAGAGGTCCAGTTCCAGGTTTATTTATATAACAGCAATCCATCTAATATTGACACTTGAGTTTGACGCTGAGAAATAGAAGATGTAGCATTTGTAACCCGAAATGTTGTGCTATAAATAAACAGACTTAAAGGAAAATTCCACTGGCTTTAATGCTTTAGTCAGTCCAGCTCACTCTCCTCCGCTTCTACACACTCTCCTTCCAAAGCTTCAGCTTACACACGTATAATCTGATGCCATGTTCGTGTATTTTCTTTTATTTTCTTTTCTGATCCATTTTGTGATCTCTGACCTGTTTTCCAGCCAGATAACTAGCTAACAAGCTAAATTATAGCCATATACAGAGCTGACAACATTGCTAATATAAAAATAAAGAAAATCCAAATAGCAGATGGACAGAAAAAAAACAGAATTTTTCAACTACACACAAATTCTTTCTTTCTTTTTTTCTTTTGCCTAGCTATCTTTTTCACATGCACACACATACAGCTTAAAGAATTCGATTTTTAAATCTTAAAATTACTTAGTCTCATGTGATATCAGTAATAGTTTCCTTTACACTAATACATTTCTCACACTCAAAAACAGAAAGAAAGAATGGGGATAGAAAAGGAAAAGAGGCGGCAGGAAGAAATGATAAGAGCGCTGAGAGACGAGGCCTGTTTTCCAGCTGCCTCATGAAAGAGGACAAAGAAGAACAATCAGTGAGAGACTGTGACATTGTCTCCCAAAACCTGCCGACGTTACAGCAATCGATGTGATCATTTTAGCGAGAGATGTGTTTTTTTTTGCAGAAAAATTGTAGAGATAGATAGAGGAGACAGAGTGAAAGCAGAGAGAGAGAGCGAGAACAGAGCAGAGAGAGAGAGAAGAGAGAGTGAGAAAAAGAGAGCAGAGAGAGAGAGCGAGAACAGAGCAGAGAGAGAGAGAGAGAGAGAAGAGAGAGTGAGAAAAAGAGAGCAGAGAGAGAGAGCGAGAACAGAGCAGAGAGAGAGAGAGAGAGAAGAGAGAGTGAGAAAAAGAGAGCAGAGAGAGAGAGCGAGAACAGAGCAGAGAGAGAGAGAGAGAGAGAAGAGAGAGTGAGAAAAAGAGAGCAGAGAGAGAGAGCGAGAACAGAGCAGAGAGAGAGAGAGAGAAGAGAGAGTGAGAAAAAGAGAGCAGAGAGAGATGGCAAGAGAGAGAGAGAGAGAGAGAGAGAAAGAGCAGAGAAGCAGAATGTCTAGCATTATCACTAATGAGGAACTGCTGGTAATTCCTGAGCTACGCTGCCTAGACGAGCTCCTGTCATTAACATCGTCTGCAGGTAAATAAATGTCCCAGTGACCGGCCGTGTCATCACACAGCGTGATTACTTACACGTCTGGAGCACAGAGGTGTGATGAGCGAGCTGCCCTGTGGTACAGGATCTCTACAATTAGAGTTATTATTAACCAAGAGATAAAACACACTGTGCTCACTGGTTCCCTCTTCCACTCCTCACTGTCCAACTCCTCACTGTTCCACTCCTCACTGTTCCACTGCTCCACTGCTCCACTCCTCACTGCTCCACTCCTCACTGTTTCACTCCTCACTCCTCACTGTTCCACTCCTCACTGCTCCACTGCTCACTGTTCCACTGCTCACTGTTCCACTCCTCACTGCTCCACTCCTCACTGTTTCACTCCTCACTCCTCACTGTTCCACTCCTCACTGCTCCACTGCTCACTGTTCCACTGCTCACTGTTCCACTCCTCACTGTTTCACTCCTCACTGCTCCACTCCTCACTGTTCCACTGCTCCACTGTTCCACTCCTCACTGTTCCACTCCTCACTGTTCCACTGCTCCACTGTTCCACTCCTCACTGTTCCACTCCTCACTGCTCCACTCCTCACTGCTCCACTGTTCCACTCCTCACTGTTCCACTCCTCACTGTTCCACTCCTCACTGCTCCACTCCTCACTGTTTCACTCCTCACTGCTCCACTGCTCACTGTTCCACTCCTCACTGTTCCACTCCTCACTGCTCCACTGTTCCACTCCTCACTGTTCCACTCCTCACTGTTCCACTCCTCACTGCTCCACTCCTCACTGTTTCACTCCTCACTGTTTCACTCCTCACTGTTCCACTCCTCACTGTTCCACTCCTCACTGTTCCACTCCTCACTGCTCCACTCCTCACTGTTCCACTCCTCACTGTTCCACTCCTCACTGTTTCACTCCTCACTGTTTCACTCCTCACTGTTCCACTCCTCACTGTTCCACTCCTCACTGCTCCACTCCTCACTGCTCCACTGTTCCACTCCTCACTGTTCCACTCCTCACTGTTCCACTCCTCACTGTTCCACTGTTCCACTCCTCACTGCTCCACTCCTCACTGTTTCACTCCTCACTGTTTCACTCCTCACTGCTCCACTGCTCACTGCTCCACTCCTCACTGTTCCACTCCTCACTGTTCCACTCCTCACTGTTCCACTCCTCACTGTTCCACTGTTCCACTCCTCACTGCTCCACTCCTCACTGCTCCACTGTTTCACTGTTCCACTCCTCACTATTCCACTGTTCCACTGTTCCACTGTTCACTCAAACACTTTCTCTAAACTAGCGCTGCACGCTACACAACATCTGCACTAACAATAAAACCCTAACAAGTCCATGTCAGCTTTCTTTCTTTCTTTCTTTCTTTCTTGTGTATGTCAAAGATGTCCAAATCAGCGCTGAACATTTCGAGGCTGCGTTGACCACAGAGTGTGTATTTATGCTGAACACACGTTAAGTGACTGCCTTTCAGAGGAATCTTTAGGATTAAAGTGCATCTTCTTGAAAGTGAATGGATAAAATGGCAATGTTGAAACATTTCATGCGCTGTACGTAATGCGTTACTGTCGGCGAGCTTCAGAAATGCAAATGTGCCAACGGAAATTCTGCTGGATAAAAACGGATAAAACAGCAACTCTCTGTGCTACGTCGATGTGCCGTGTTTGAAGCTAGCAGCGGCAAATTTCCCCTTTAATAAAAGTGACACCTGCTGTTGCATGCTCTCTTTCCTGCTATTATTAAACAGTGGATAAAAGGCAAAACCTGCTCGCTGCTCTGTCAAGCAATTCTTTTAAATTAGCAATGGACGGGTAGCGCTGAGCCGTCTTCCATTTGCACATTTCTTTTATATCCACACCTCTCTCTCTCTCTCTCTCTCTCTCTCTCTCTCTGCAATAAAACAGTTATTTAAATTAGTGTGCCGTATCTAAAAGGCAGGAAAGTTGCTGGCAGAGTCGACTTCTGTGAGATAGAAGTTTGCCGTGTACGTGATGAGCATGTTAATGCTAATGCTAATGTTAATGTTAATGCTCTTATTCACCTCCTTTACATGACATGCAGGATTAAAAAAAAAACAAAAACACACTCTTCTTTACAGGGTTGCCAGCTCTACCTGACAAAACAAGTGCAAAGGTCATTCCATAACCAAAACTCTAAATCTGTCCCAAACACCAAAAGCAAGACTACCATCGAATAAAGTGATATAAAATAAAAACAACACACCACGAGTCATGCTCTTATAGAAAACTAATCCACGCTCCGCTGGTGTGACACCATTTTCCTATAACAGCATGCATTGAAGTGTTTTATTCCTCTTACACCATGGACATTTGCCAATTATATTTTTAAATTTATTAAATGACACATGCTATTTATCCATTTACAGCTACATTTAATGTTGTAAATGTTAGTTCCTGTTGTCACTTACGTTATAGCAGCTATAAACCTCACCAGCATCTCTTTATTCTCTATTAAAGTTAATAAGAAAAAACAAGCAAACAAAGACTAAAATGAAGCTTGTCATGTTACTGTAAAACTGTAAAAGTGTAAAGTGCTGACACTGGAGACTCCTTACATAAACATCTCTGATCAGATAACTTCATCAGCAATCCTGCGCTTGTCTTTGTTTAATACTGACACATTCTTAAAAATCGAGTTATTGAGAAAAATATGAGTTATCACTCAAAAGAGTCTTCTGTTCCCCCCACCCAAAAAAACTCTACAATATTAACTGACACCCACTGGAAGCTCCGCCTCCTTTCTTTAATCTCATATTAGTAATGTTTGTAATGATTAAGCGAACATTTGTCAAGTATGCAGTAAACATCAGTGATTTTATTAGACGGTTCCAAAATGGCAGTCTTTCTCTCTGTAAAGAAAAAAAAACACTACTACTAATAAAAAAAGATGAAATAAGCCTGTAATGATTTCTTTTCAAGCCCGTCATAATAGAAACTGGAGAGCAGTATCTACAAATACATACGCTCTCTGTACAAAAACACGCAAATGTATTTCCTTCAGTCATTTCAGAGTCATTTCAGGAGTTTCAGTTCTTCTTCCTCTGTGACTTTTCCTCCAGTTCCACCCGTTTAACCTCATGAAGAACGGATTCAAATCTCCCGATCGATAGCAATTCCGAAGACAGCCGTCTCGTCACCTTCCACTCGGCCATGCTCGGCTGTGACGGAAAGGCAGCAGGCAATTTAATGTCTCTTCCACAACAGCCAGGAGGACAGGCAGGAGTAATGAAGCGTCTCAGAACCTGAAGGACCTGACGGGACGCCGACTCGGATAAACGCTCCTGACAGAACAAAGAGCTCTCGGCCACTTCCGTTTAGCTTAACCGAGTTAGCACGGCCAACACACTCCGCTGAGGATGGACTCTCGGGGCTGAAAAGCTCGTTTCAGAGGTGATACGGGTTCTGAAAACTGCTTACACCCCATCAGCTATCAAAACCAAAAAAATTAAACTTTACTCTTTATTTAATGACATTTCACTCATTTTTGAAAAATAATTCATTATCAAAAAATCTGTCAGCCTTTCTGCCTGTGTTTATTATTATTATTATTATTATTATTATTTTTACACTCTGTAGGAACACTGAAACGTTGTGTGTAGAACTTTAAAGATGTATTTTGTGGTAGGAGGAGAAATGATCTAAATATCAGTTTTCACAGGTTCTTCATTCATTTTAAGAATTTCAGTCTCCGCAGGAATGCCAGAAGTTTCTATGTAGAAATGTACAATAAACAATTTCTCATTTAGAAAAGCTTCTTTTAGGAGGCTAGAACCCTTAAACCACACGAAGAACCTTTAAAGAATCCTTTTCAGGTCAGTCACCCAAGATGTTTTTGACACATTTTTCTTTAATTTTACCTTGAAGCTTTTTTTAAAGCTAACACTATTTTTACTCGAGTAATATTTAAGCTAACAGTATTACTTTTTTTTAAACTAAGAATACATTTATTTGAGTATTTTTAAATCTGACACTATTTTTATTTGTGTGATTATTTAATTTAACTATTTTTACTTGAGCATTTTTCAAGCTAACTGTATTTCTACTGATTATATTTTTAATCTAACATTTAATCTTTACTCAGGCTTTTTCTGAACAAATAATACCTAATAGTAAATGTCTAATAAGCTAGTATGCTTCTTGAGTATTTTTAAGATAAAAATTAAGATAGTTCATTTTTTTAAATCTATTGGCATTTTTAATCTTATGGTAAATTATTGTGAATTATTTTCAGTAGTGGATTTTGTAAGACGTTCATATCTGATCTTCTAACCTGTTCATCTGGTGTTTAACGTCCAACGCTAGCTGGTTGATTATTTTTCCCAAGATTGCCCAGTTTTCCCTGTTTCCTGACATCAGGAACGTCTTCGCTTTTATTCATGAACATGAATCTTCTTTTCATGTCGAGTGTGTTTCTGTTGAAATGTGTGGAGTTGGATGAATTCAGTCCCGTGTCATTGACAAACCTCACACTATTTGGGTTCTGATTACAGATAATAGTCTCGACTCTGCTTTGAGCAGGGTTAACACACACACACACACACACACACACACACACACACACAGATATAAAGCACCAACTACACTACGAGAAGAAAACCAAATTGCTGGCAAGATAGAAATTACAGTCATTTGATGCAAAGCGAGCCGGATCATCTCTTCTTAGGATCATGATACTCAAGAATCTGTTTGCTGCGAATCTCTCTGAGCTGCTGTTTATTTTTCACCGTCTAAAGGAGCACGAGAACAAAAAAAGAAAAAAAAAGACAAAAACAAGATGGACGAGATGAGTGAAAGTCAGATCGATGGCTGTGATTCTATTTTGTGATTCATTGGTCCTCTGGAGCAGAAACACGGAGGGCAGGAAAACATGTTTTTGACAGACTGAAGTGACGAGCATGAACATTTCTCACTCTGACATCACTTACTGTAGAATTCTGGATTCTGATTGGTCAGATGGTGTTGATTAATTTTCTATAAGAACATCTCTGACAGTAGTGCAGCTGTAAATCACAGCTTTTATTAATGCACTTGTTCTAATATGCATTAAAAACATAATTTAAAAAGGTGTGTAATTGCTGATATGGTGAAGTTTTCTGGAAGGAGATGTTTATTTAAGATTTAGGGAAGGAGTCTCCAGTGTCAGAGGGAAAGCTGTAAGTTTTCTGACATCTTCAGGACAGAGGAGTTTTATACTTTTTTTTGCAGTTTCTCAGTAAAATGACAAGCTGCGTTTTTTTTTTTTTTTTTGACTTATTAACTTCAAGAGAGAGAAAAAAGGAGCTGGTGAGGAAACGACTGTTTACAGCTGCTATAACGTGAGTGAGAACAGGAACTAACTTGTCTAATGGATGATACAGATCATTAAATGTAACTATAAACGGATTAAAAGTGTGACGTATCATTTTTCAAGGAATAAAAAGTGTAATAATTGACAAATTGTTGTGACATAAGAGGAATAAAACACTCTCTGCTTCATCACACCACCCTGTCGTTGATTACTTCCCTATAACCGCACAACATGGAATGTTTTATTGTTTTATTATCCTTTCTTATCCTTCTTTGTCTCAAAAGAGAGGCTGTTGAGGGACCTACTGTTTATAGCTGCTAAGTGATAACTGGAACTAAGAAGAACATTTATGTAACTATAAACAGATAAAAAATACAACATTGTCCTTCTGTCCGTGTTTATAGAGAAAGGAGACGCCACTGTGCGATGGAGCTGGACGTGATCCGACTCCTCCTACAGGCTTAACCCCTAACCCCTAACCCACGAGACACTCTACAACACAGAGTAACACACTTAACAACACACTAATCCAGCCGGAAACACAACGAGCAGTCTCCCCGCCCTGGGCAGGTAGCAGGAGCTGGATCAGGTCCGACTCCACCCCCTGGACTTTTGGTTCTGCACCAAGAAGTACTCAGATATTTATAAGAGGTAAAAAGTGCTGCTCACAAGCTGCAAATGAAGACACACACTAATAGACACAGAGAGCTGAGGTGACGGTGTTTCTGCATCGATGCTCATGAGTCGTCATGCTTTACACACAACGGCGCTCATGCGTAATCACATCATCTCTTCTCTGGAAACACAGCACAGAATATTCATCAACAAATCAGTGAAGCAGAAACAGAGGGAATGATTAGCCGTGTGTTCATTTAAGCGCCGTAACTTTAAACTGCGTAACTTTCACTGAACACAGCAGACGGATGTGGGCGAAGCAGAACGCTACACTGAAGACACACAGTAATAACGACGCATTTTAAACGTTATTAGCCTTAAGATAAGCCCCTTTCCTAGATGTAGGAAAAGTGGCATACAAACAGATAACAGATCAGTCTGTCTTCTTTCAGTCAGTCTTTTATTTTTATTATTATTATTGGTATAGAAGTGAGTCAAAATAACTTCCACTTCTGTTTTTCAGGCTTTACCCTGATTGTTCATTTCGTGCTCCCAGCTGTCTGTACGCTTTACCTTTTATGGAGTTTTGTGGGTGTCACTAAGTTCAAATAATCTGTGATTAACATAGGCATACAAAGAAAATCAACATTCCAGAAACTTCCATTAGCATGTTTTGTTTATTCTCTTTGCCACTAGTGTATTTGTGGCTGATCCAATGAGTGTGGTGTAATCTTATGCCGTCCTCCTATTGGCGACGAGCATCGTAGCAGAGCTCACACTCAGATTTTAATCAGAAATTTCTCACACTGACTGAAGAATGAACTTTGTTGTCAGCTGTCGTTTACGTGAGCATCATGTTGTGCGTTCAATGATCTCAAGTCACGACCAAAGAATTCTTTTACGATGTGCGATTTGCACACGGCTGAAAATCATACAGGGTAAAGTCAGATTTAATTAATTAATATAATTCATAATAAACTTATACATTAATGTAAGCCTGTGATTGTCAGATCTGCTGTTATAGAAAAGCTTCTGAACAATCAGAATCCTGAAGATCATTTCCGAGTGCTGAGTGTATGTACGGTGAAACTATACGTCTGAGACAAACTCACACAAAGCAGAAGTCCCACGGGACATCATTTCATTTTATAAATATCTGTGTGAGGTCTCAGCTCTTGCCCCGGGCTGTGTGTGTGTGTGTGTGTGTGTGTGTGTGTGTGTGTGTTCCACAGAATGCATGCATATAAATAAACTAACACACACAAACACACACACCCACACTGGCCCGTAGAGCCTCAGCAGCCTGTCAGAGAGTGTGTGAAAACCTGAAACATGGAGTGGAAAAGACAAGCTGGAAAAAATTCACTGTGATCGCTGTTCCTCATTTTTATAAAATGATGGTCTTAAAAAAAAAATCACTAAATTCTGAGAAACGAAAGACAAATAAATGATGATATTTTTAAAATAAATAGCTACGTAGCTTATTCTTCAAAAAAAAAAAAAAAGAAATGAATCATGTTTAATGTTTTATAACTTTCTTTTTTCTTTAATGTGTGACTCTAAGGACTGGAACAAACCATTGTGCCTCAGAAAAAGGGGGAATCTCCTCAAGAAATCCACTGAAAATTTATTCATGTTCTTATGTTGTTAGAGCCTTATACCTAAAGACTGAAATGAAAAATATGTATATATAATTTTATAATAAAATTAATTTTACACAATTATAAACATTTGAAGAAGAAACTACTGCTGCTAACGCTTCATGTCTGTCTCATCTTTAAATAAATGATTTAAATAAATAATATCAAACTAAACATGTTCAGCTACATGGTGAAGAAATTCAGTTCCTGTTTAGAGATATGAGGAGCTAACTTTACATTAAATGTAACTATAAATGGATAAAAAGTGTGACGTTTCTTTAATGCATAAAATATTTCTCAGCAGTAGGTAAATTGCTGTGGTGTAAGAGGAATAAAACACTTTGAATTCAGGAATAATCAGCTTGAGGATCATCAGGAAGAGTAACTCTGCTTCAGTCGTGGATTATTTTCCTGTAACAGCACAACACGGTGTTTTATTTCTTACGAAGAGTTACAGATACTTTGCTTTTGCACATGCTGTAGTTAGGAATAAAACAGTTGCAGCTGCGTAGCTATTAATTAGATTCATTTATTAGATTTTTTAGATTTATTCAAGTCACGATTTTCACGTGTCTATTTATAAACAGACGATTCTGTTCCTGAGTGAGTCGCTAAAAGGAATTTTTTTGGGAAGCAGGAAGTGCTGCCTTTGTTAATCCCATTATACAGAATTACTGAAGGCTGGGGACACGAGTGTGCTTTTAGGTTAGCAACACACACACACACACACACACACACACTTAAGAGCTTTTAGCTTTCCGGAGGAACTGGTCATGCAGCACAATACTGCTTTTGGTAAACAGAGCAACAACATACAGACAGTTCCATCAAAATTTGAACAATGCTACTAAAAAATGCATTTAAAAACATAATTTATTAATATAATAATATAATTATAATTCATTGTTAACTGCTCTTTGTTTGTTTTTTTTTTTTTACACTTAAGAGTTAACGATTTCCATACAGAACAATGTCACGTTTCAAAATGTGCAGAACTAAAAGTATTAAAAAAAATAATAAAAAACATATAAATAAATAAAGTTGTTTTATGCCGTCCAAGTTTTTTACGTATTAAAATATGTGACATTGATTAAAGTGGAATTTTATTCTGATTGAAATTCTTTCTTCTCAACACGTTATTGACTTTCTTCTTTTAATTTTTTTTCTCATAACATCATACAGTATTTTATGACGTTCATCTCAAAATATTACAACTTTATTCTTGAAATCTTATATTTGAAGAATAAATTTTTAAAGAGTATTTTTGAAAGAGTGGCTCTAATATTGTTGTATTAAACAGACAAGAGTCAAAAACACACAAAAAAACAAGACCTTGGAACACGAGGCATGAAACCCTCAGTGCTATACAAAGCCTTATATATACCCTCAGTGCTATACAAAGCCTTATATATACCCTCAGTGCTATACAAAGCCTTATATATACCCTCAGTGCTATACAAAGCCTTATATATACCCTCAGTGCTATACAAAGCCTTATATATACCCTCAGTGCTATACAAAGCCTTATATATACCCTCAGTGCTATACAAAGCCTTATATATACCCTCAGTGCTATACAAAGCCTTATATATACCCTCAGTGCTATACAAAGCCTTATATATACCCTCAGTGCTATACAAAGCCTTATATATATTCTCAGTGCTATACAAAGCCTTATATATACCCTCAGTGCTATACAAAGCCTTATATATACCCTCAGTGCTATACAAAGCCTTATATATACCCTCAGTGCTATACAAAGCCTTATATATACCCTCAGTGCTATACAAAGCCTTATATATATTCTCAGTGCTATACAAAGCCTTATATATACCCTCAGTGCTATACAAAGCCTTATATATACCCTCAGTGCTATACAAAGCCTTATATATACCCTCAGTGCTATACAAAGCCTTATATATATTCCCTCAGTGCTATACAAAGCCTTATATATACCCTCAGTGCTATACAAAGCCTTATATATATTCTCAGTGCTATACAAAGCCTTATATATACCCTCAGTGCTATACAAAGCCTTATATATACCCTCAGTGCTATACAAAGCCTTATATATACCCTCAGTGCTATACAAAGCCTTATATATACCCTCAGTGCTATACAAAGCCTTATATATATTCCCTCAGTGCTATACAAAGCCTTATATATACCCTCAGTGCTATACAAAGCCTTATATATACCCTCAGTGCTATACAAAGCCTTATATATACCCTCAGTGCTATACAAAGCCTTATATATACCCTGGTTTAGAATATGTAATTATGTACCCACTAAATGTTTCTCTGCAGTTACATTCCTAACTAAAGGTATGAAAGACAAACCCTTGAGGTTTCAGTAACAAGTGCTTGTGCATTTAATCTCCACTTTAATGCCTTTATTTTCTACAGTTTAGCGCTAACACTGACTTTTATTCCTGACTGTAATACCTGTGCACTCAGCAATAACTCTCAAACCTCGCTCACTTAATGAAGTTCACTGTTAGGAATATGATTTGGTGTAATAGGTGTAAAAGGAGAGACATAAAAAAAGAGCAGAAACATTCTCCAGTAACTTTACTTAAGTTATGAACAGTCAGTGGAGGGCTGTTTTTACGGAAATATAAGACGTAAATCACCTCCAAATGACTTGACGCCGCTTTGTGTAATTGAACTGATTCCAACAGACGATGTCTCTATCTTTATCAACCTTCTACACAAAATCCTGAATTAGGTAAAAAAAAATACTTTTATGCACCCAATTAAAGTCTTAGCTTATTAAATTAATTAACTAATTAATTAATTTATAATTGAAGATAGATTTTTTTTTTACCTCCAAAATCAGGTACGTCATACAACATTTTTTTTTGACTCCAAGGTTAAGCATAATTGTCAATAAATTGCATTATCATCTTGCAAAAGGAAAACTGGAAAATTTATTTTTAAAATGATTTTTAGTAGTTATTAAGGATTTAACCATATATAGGGATCCATATTCTTATTAATTTGCAATCGTAAGACCGTATTACTACAACTGGAATGAGACGCCTTTCCCTGTCTAATTCCCAGAAGATGATATTGGGAATATTGGGTGGACAGACATTTCTGAAAGTCAGTACATGTGGGAGAAATGTTAAGAGCTGCAACAGAATATCAGAGTTGAAGTGAAGTGTCCTTTTCTATCAGGCTCTCTCTCTCAGAAGAACGGTAAAGTGGGAACGGCGGAGGCAGAAATGCCGACAGGAAGCACACACGCTCGGAGTTTCGAGTAGCCGGGAGCAGAGCTGATCAAGCTGATGAGATCAAACTGGATCTCTAGCGTCCTTCTCTCTCTCTCTCTCTCTCTCTCTATCTCTGACTCATCCTGCCTTCTTTTCTAACGAGCCTCTGCAGTGTTCCTTTTAGTCCAAACCAAAGCGCTCTGACAGACGCTCCGCCATCTTGTCTTTACTCTCCAACTCTATTTCCAGGAAGCGGAGGATGCAGGCAAGCAAGCACCGGTTTCAATTTTCCAGAGCTGTCACTCACACACACTCACACACACACACACTAACACGCTGCGGTAACACAGGTGAAGCGTTACAAATCGCATCGCCGTCGAACACAAGGACGCTTCATGCATCCTAAAATAGACGCGTCACACTTCTTTATGCGCCGCTTTGTCTGATTTATGAAGAGGCGTGTTATTTAGAGCTCAGCGTACGTGAAGCGTGTTACTAATCTGCGGCAGCGTGAAAACATCATTAGCATATCGAAGGTGACGTGATGCTATGATTCCTTTCTGTCACAATCAGCGTAGGCGGCGCAACAAAAACACGCCGTCAGCACAGTTCACTAACTGATGCGCAACACGGCTCACAGCGAACCTCTGCTGTCTTTCGTTCTGTCTTAATTTGTGGAATTAAATGGGTACATTATTAAAGAGAGGATGGTTATGTGAGGAATAAAACACTCCGTGTCGTGCTGTTTTAGCAAAATAATCAACGACGAGGTGGTGTGATGAAGCGGAGTTCCTGTTACCATCCTGACGTTAGTTATTTTTATTATAACAGCACATCATGATGTGATTTATTCCTCTTACACCACAGCAATTTGCCAATGATTGCTATTTTATTAATTAAAGAAAGACATTTCATACTTTTTATCCATTTAGTGCTACATTTAATGTTGTGGAACATCCAGAAACGAGTTCCTGTTACGTTACTGCAGCTATAAACAGTCTTTTTTTTCTCTCTGTTGAAGATAATAAGACAAAAGTAAAGCAACTTGTCATTAAAGCTACAGCTGTTACAAAGCGCTGACGCTGGAGACTCCTTCCGTAGATGTTAAATTCACTTAAAGAAAAAGAAACAATGAGAGGATGATCAGGGAATATTTATGATGTAACAGGAACTCGTTTCCCAGATGTTCCACAACAAGTATGATGTGTCGTTGTTTAGGAATAAAACCCTCTGTGTTGTGCTGTTATAGATAATTAATCAGCATCAGGGTGGTAACAGTGACTCTGCTTCATCGCATCATTGCATCATTGATTATTTTCCTATAACAGCATGACACAGAATGTGTTATTCCTTACTTACCACTTATCTACAGATACAACACTTTCTGATAAGGAAGTTCTCCATTCTAGGATTCTACATAGAACCTTCTGGAACCCTGTAGAGACAGTGAGTGTGTGTTCATGTGTGAGAGTTTTTTGTCACATCTGTCTGCTGAGGTTTGTGTTTTGCCTTCAGTTCACATGGCAAAGTTCCGCTTACACAATCCTCACAATCAACACCGAATCACGAGCAGTTACAGATCTACATAAGGAATTACAGCAGAACCCTCAGGGTCTTTAGAGAGCGCTTAAGCATTCCTGGGAAGTGAAAATGTCTTTTTTTTTCCATCTGTCACGTCTAGGCCAAGTCTGATGAGGAAATTGTACACGTTTAAAGGAAGCGAGGTTCATGTGGCTAGACCTTGATTCGATTTTTCATAGGAATGGAAATGTGCGAGCTCTGACTGTGCTCATAACGCTGACCATAACTGCAACTTCTTTAATGAAAACTGAGTCAGATTGCGAGTCTGAGGCCGTGATAATGAAATCAAGCAGTCACATTATGATTTATAAAAAAAGAGTGGAGCTATTTTCAAGGATTAAATAGTAAACAAAAAAAGTTACTTAATACTTTTGGAAAGTGTCCTAACCATTAGCTTTTAAATACACAATCATTTAGCATATTTTTGGTCCATTTTTGGAATGAATTACTTTTCATGAACAGCTGTTAAACAACTGTATACTCTCTGTTTTATTTTATTTTAATTTATCAATTTATTTATGTTAAAATGTATGGCGATTGTTTGTTAAGGCTGTGTGGTGTATGCTTTCACCTACTCTTTCTTCCACTACTTTCTTTCTGTTTTTTTTCTTTACCTTTTGACACAGAATGAAATAAAGGTGTAAAACAGATGGCGAGCATTAAGCAATCATTATTTATTTTGCTACAGAACCTGAGTTTTCCGCCGCTAAAAGAAAAACTTTTCAGCTGATTAGCTTCTAGCATTATGCGAGCAGAAGGACAGCAGGCTGCTGCTCATATCTTCACACACTCACACACAGCAGCTTCGCTGTCACATATTTAACAAACAGCCACCAGACTCAGCACCAGGACCTCGATAAATAAAATCCAGAATTGCTTTGTCACCACTATCTCCCGGGATTGAGCTGCAATCTGTCTGCCGATTCACCTTGGAGGAGAATTCCAGATATTCAGGGACAGATGATAAACTTCTGTTAATAATCCTATATCTCTACAGCGTTCAGGAGCCATGAGAAGTGAGAATGCCAAGATTTAATTCTAATAAAGAAGTTTTCACTGGGACTGACAGACACAAAGGCCACGCCTCCTTCACTGGGACTGACAGACACAAAGGTCACGCCTCCTTCACTGGGACTGACAGACACAAAGGTCACGCCTCCTTCACTGAGACTGACAGGCACAGAGGCCACACCTCCTTCACTGTAAATTACGCATACAGAGGCCACACCTCCTTCACTGTAAATTATGCATACAGAGGCCACACCTCCTTCACTGTAAATTATGCATACAGAGGCCACACCTCCTTCACTGTAAATTATGCATACAGAGGCCACACCTCCTTCACTGTAAATTATGCATACAGAGGCCACACCTCCTTTACTGGGACTGACAGGCACAGAGGCCACACCTCCGTCACTGTAAATGACACATACAGAGGCCACGCCTTCTTCACTGGGACTGATGGCCACATAGGCCACACCTCCTTCTCAGAGACTGACAGGTACATTGGCCACGCCTCCTTCACTGGGACTGACACAGACAGAAGCCACACCTCCGTCACTGTAACTGACACAGACAGAAGCCACACCTTCTTCACTGGGACTGACAGACAGAGAGGCATCACCTCCTGATATGCAGCGAGGCCACGCCTCCTTCACTAAGACTGAAACACATCATGGCACTGACATGCACAGAGACACAGACACTGAGACACAGGGGCTACGCCTCCTTCACTGGACTGATGAATACAGAGGCCCCACCTCCATTAGCAGGAGTAGACTTTTTACTTGCATAGTGGTATAAGCTATTCAGTGTGAAAATACATGTCTGTCAGTCCCAGTGAAGGAGGCGTGGCCTCTGTATGTGTCAATCCCAGTGAAGAAGGCGTGGCCTCTGTTCTTGTCAGTCTCTGAGAAGGAGGTGTGGCCTGTGTGGCTTTTTCTCACATTAAAAAAAGATTCTTTTGATTCAATGAATCATTTAATTCAACAAATCATTAAATCAACTGGTTTATTAACATTCATATCAAATTATCTCAAAAAAAGCTTCAGAAAAGACTTTATATTAAAATGTTTAGCATCTTTTTTTTTTGTTCATGGAACCAAGAACGAGTAGCAGCCTCTCAGCTTGGTCACTTCTCGTTACTTTCTAAAGCTGTGAATGTAATCAGACGAGTGTGAAGTCAGACGGAGTGTGAAATGTATTTTTTTTTGTACAGTAATAAAGCCTTGTTTTTTTAGTCCATGTGTTCAGCGCTAAAAGACGGCTGCCGTGTTGCTAACGTGGCTGTGTGCGATGAGACGGAAGCTGCTCGGAGCTTTCAGAGCGGAAATGAAATCACTGATTCATGCCGTGCTGTAGATCACCGACGATTTTCCAGAGCACAGGAAGAACATCTGATCAGCTGTCGAGTCTCACGAGATCAGCACTCACTCAGCATTCCTGCTGCTTCCTTCACACTCGACTCGCTTTGTGAGTCGCAAAATGGCGTCTGGAGTGAGTTTCTTTCAGAGCAGCATCATGATCCTGGATTGTTTTTTCCCCATATCACACGCACACACACACACACACACACACACACATATCATTCATATTTCATGTGAGTTTGGACGTCTCGCGAGATGGCTGCTTTGTTAACGGCTAGGGACTGTGTGTGTGTGTGTGTATGTGTGTGTGTGTGTGTGTGTGTGTGTCTTGGCTCTTAGAAAACTCAAGTCCTGGTGCATATTCATGCAACGCCAAACCTGGCCTTTGTCACCTTTGTTAGATTTTTTGCTGTACATTCCAGTAGCAGCCTGTAGGGGTCAGCATGTGTGAAAATTGTGTGTGTGTGTGTGTGTGTGTGTGTGTGTGTGTGTGTGTGTGTGTGTGTGTGTGTGTGTGTACACCTTGAAGGGAACAGTAGCCGCTAGAACTTTCCATCTGCTAGCACTCTAACTGAAGAACTAGTGGTCTGTGGTCAATCTTTTCTGACAGCCACACACACACACACACACACACACACACACACACACACACACACACACACTTCTTACCACATGGCTTCACAGATAAATGCAATACACAAACACACACAGAGCAACCAGTGCATCCGAACACACACATACAACTTTTTGCTTTTAGAAAACAATCTTATGATTTTCATACGTGATGAAAAAAAATCGTTTCTCGACCAAATTCTTAAAAAAAAAATGATTGTGTCATTTTCGGTACAGTAGACAAAGAGGATTTTTTTTTTTAAATGTGAACTGTGTGGGTTTTTATTTTGTTTTCAGACTCCAAGAGCTTATATTAAAGTCTGCATATAGTGTTCTGTGAAAAAAACCTTGAAAAACTCGTTGTAACCGTTGTATGCATAAAGCTGAAAACCTCTTGGCTGGTTATAAAAGCTAAGTTAATGGTAGAATTGTTATGAGAAAATAAATTATTTCTTTTTCTTTCTTTCTTTTTTTTCTTCTGTAGTTTTTTTATTAAGAATTAACGATTATTTTTTTCCATCTTTATTCCAGATGGCTCAGGACCTCGGCGCTATAAGAGCGTTTGGGCCAGCCGTGTCCTGTTACACTTTAGCTACAGATATTAGAACGATCCGAGGTGTTTTGTCAGCGCATGTTTAATCATGTTAGGTTTTGTTTTTCAGTGTGACAAACCTGACAGCTCTATCAGTTAATAAATCCTCACCGTCTGTTCAAGCGGACTGATTTACACACTGCAGCTGCAGAACTCTAAAATCAGCTTTGGTTTTTTTTCTACAGCGAAGGATTTTTTTTAGCGTTGCTTATTCTCAGTTCTTTGTCCAGCCGAGGCAGCTGTACGGCACGCAGGAGGCCGTGTGACCTTCTTTCGGAGTGTGTGCGCTTGTGAAGAGAGAACAGCATGCTCCTGTCGATCACTTCTCTTTCTCCAACGCTGTCGGGGCAAAAGGCTGAAAAAGGTGGAGAGTAAACAGCAGCTTGCAAAAAAAAAACAACTCAAATCCATGTTAGTGTTATCGCTCCCTCAAATCTTTTAGTAGCTTTAAGAGAACGATGTGTCTCTCTACACAGACCCCACACTAACAGAGAACCTCAGAACATTCAGGAGGACATGGAGGTTAGGCTGTAATGTTACATCCACAACGTTCCTCCAACGTTCTGGAAACGTCATTTATCTATTAGAAAAAGCAGTTCAAGGGTTTAGTAGAAATTTCATGACTCGGTTCTTTTGAGAGAAATCTTTTCTCATATGGTTCTATACAGAACTTACAAGGGTTTCACGAAAAGGGACAAAACAAAGAACCCTTTGAAGATGAAGAACTGACTCCATGTTCCTTCAACAGATGAAGAACTGACTCCATGTTCCTTCAACATAACCATCCTATTCTACTGTGTTCATGAAGAGCAGAACCTCAAGTTTCCAGTGTTCTTTGGATGGTAGCTTCCTAAAGGAGTTCTTCTTAGGACCCTTTTTTGTTGTAGGGTTCTACAAGAAACCTATCAGGGTTATAAAGAGGCAAATCGGAGAACTCCTTGAACTCAGGAAGAAGTTTGACCTCACGCTGTTCTATGCTAAATCAGAACCTAATCTCCTTTTCCTTCAACATAACCACACTGTTCTATTGTGCTCATAAAGAGGGAGAACCCTTTAGGGTGCTAGAACTAACTGATCGAAGTGTTTAAATGACACTTTATGTGTTACAACAATAACGTTCCTGCAACGTTCTGAAAACATGTCATGTGTCTCTTAAAAATAGGGGTTCAAGGGTTCTTTTTGTAAAGTTCTACACAGAACCTATAAGGGTTCCCCAGAGGAACAAATCAGAGAACCTTCTGAACAGAAGAAGTGCAACCTCATATATCACTGTCATGAAAATACCAGTTTACCTTTACACCAATTTACCTTTAAACCAATTTACCTACAGCACCGACTTCCTTCTCTTTCAACATAACCACAATATTCTACTGCATTTAGAAAGAGGCAGAACCTCTTTGTACGGTGCTAGAACCTTCCACTACCTGTTCAAAAGGTTTAATTTGTTTATAATTTCACTAAAAAAAGGTTCCTCAAGCATCGAACCACAGAACTTTTAAACATTTATTTTTTAAGAGTGTAATTACGGATTACTCCTCAACGTTAGCATTTCCCCCACAAAAGGAAACGTTGCAGTAATGTTGTAGGAGTGTTTATAAATGTTACATTAAACATTCTCATAATGCAGATTAAACCATCTCGGATGGCGGGGTCTAGGTTTCCACAAAGGTTCTACTTGGAACCTTTTTCTAAACAGTGACTTTATTTAAATAAAATGTCATTTTCACACCCTACATTTTGCACATTGATATTTTTTCCTCCTAAAATGTTAAATGCTCCAGTTCTGGCATAATGATATGTTTTTGGCGGAGATTATGAAGCGCTTCTGTAAGACGCTGTGGATAAGGATGTTTGATGAATGCTGTAAATGTAAAGCTACAGTTCATCTTCTTTGAGTGTTTTGGCTGTGACTTTCTCAGCTGTGTATGGAGGCGACTTCAGCATCACAGACCTGAGGCATCCTGGCCTTCTCTCTGCTGGGAAAATATAATCGATGCATATCTCATAACTCATTCATTAACTGCCTTGCACAAATAAAAGCTGTGTCCCACAGGCGAACACTGCAGGAACCCGTGCCAAAAATAGTCCTCTCAGGGCGTCTCTGTGTTTATTAGGGTTTGTGGCTCTGTGCAAGAATTTCACACTTTTTCTGAGTCTTGTAATAACACAGAAAGACATGGGTTTCTTATTGAATAATATAATTTGATGATTGTTATCGTGATCACAACAGAAACAGAACACAACTGGATCCAGCGGCACAGAATTAAATATTCAGGAATCTTGTGTCATTTTCTGTCATTTTGCCGGCTGACGCTTCTCGTCTCGAAGCCAGCTACGTGCGCTCTGACAGGCCCGGGACCCTCATGCCTTTTCATTTTCCCTCATTTCCATGCATTCTCAGTACCACATGAAAATCCCGTCTCTAACAGGAAGTAGGAGACGAGCGGCACGGCAGAAAGGTGTGTGACGGTGACAGCTGAGCGGAGGAATGAGTGCGATATCATGGTCTTCTGCTCCAAATTCCAAAAACATGCCTGTATCCCTCACCAACATCACCAGCTTCCTGTTCCTTTGACATTACTGCAATATTCTATTGGAAACAGGAAAGAACTGATAATTTTAAAGTGGAACTGTCAAAGTTCGCAGGAAAGCAGCATGTTAAAAGTTAGCACAGCTATTTGAAGGATTACTCTGAAGCAGTGTGTGATGAATACTTATGCATCGTCATTATAAAGCCTCGAGCCACGGGGCACCGCATTTACATTTACATTTGCATTTACATTTATTCATTTGGCACACGCTTTTATCCAACGTGACTTACAAGTGAAGCAGCATCTGAGCTGTTAAACTGTTAAAGGAACTGGCAATAACACAAGACAATGTTTCCACAAGGAGAGTCGGAGTAAATGCTAATACTCAGAAGTGCTACACTAAGCAATAAGTCAAATTTGTAAGTTGGTCTTGCAATAATAATAATAGTAATAATAATAATAAGAAGAAGAAGAAGAAGAAGAAGAATGATACACACCAAAGGGTTGAATTATCTTCAAAAGCTACACCCTATCCACAATATATCTACAATATTTACTGCTATACTGTGGTGTTTTATTGGCCAGTGACAGTCCAAATGTTCATTAATTAAATTAATTAATTAGCTAATTAATGATTCAGTTAATTTATATAATTTATCAGTTGATATAACAATAACGAGTGGTACTTAATTAATGAGTACCTGGCTAAATAAATAAATAAATAAATAAATAAATAAATGGTGAATGAAACTGTAACATTGAAGCTGGAAATTATTTTTAGTTCTTTTATTTATGCGCTGAAAGTTGAAATTTGAGTTGGACTGTCCAACTAAGAATAGGTCTAGATGAGTCTAGATCTTGTTTTAGTCTCAGTTGGAATGGGTCTAGATCTTGTCTTGATTTCTCAGTTGGAATGGGTCTAGATCTTGTCTTGGTTTCTTGTCCTGTTGGTTGTCGGTCATCCTGCTCTCAATAAAACAAAGCCCATATGCTGCAATTGGTTTCCATTAATAATTACAAAGGGATTTGGGTAAGAGATCGCTGCTGAGTCCTTTACAGATAGATACCCAGCCAGAGCTAAGAAATTTGTTCAATGCATCACTGGTCACACACCTCCTTTATACATTAAGCTGCCCTGCTTTAAATGCTGTGTGTGTGTGTGTGTGTGTGTGTGTGTGTGTGTGTGTTCTGTCACCAGCTAAATAGATTGAACTCATAAAGAAGGAGCCATAACCAATCTGACTCTGAGAGTCCATCATGCAGTGAAACTGCTGACTCGTAGATTTCCAAGGTAAAATGCGTCCCCTTCCTTACAGATTTTAATGCATGTCAATCACGAAGAGTTCTCTTCATAATTTGAAGCTTTTAACGCTAAGTAAAAAGTGTTGAGCTGGATTTACAAATCCCAATGCATGACTAATAATCTCTTATATTCCCCTTGGCCTGTGCGGAGTTGATGTTGCTGGAATTCCCGAGCTGTAATATTTCCCTTCAAGATGAAGTGACATTACCTGTGCAGGTGCTCTTTTGTGCCTCGGCAGTGTCACGTAAACAGATTGTGGTAATAAGTACTCAGCAAGCTTTCATTTGATCAGCAGGTGTTCTGCTACGCTCGTGTCCCACAAATGTGCCGGAGCACAATGACTGACGTTACATATGAGCAAGCGTGGCTTTGAACCTTCACTCTATATTGTATAATGACGGCATTCCTACAGCAACGCTTGTGAAAAAAGTCAACACAGATCTGTTTTCCTCTCACGAGAAAACAGCAAGCGCTTTATCCATAACTGTAAACTTTTAAGGAGTTTATGCTGAGCCTGGAGGCTTTTTTTCAGCCATTGAGGTATTGATTGGATTCATTGGGAAAGTGTTGATGGTGGTGCAGTACAGATGGTGTTTAGAAATCCACTGCAGTAAGCCCAAGGCTGAATTCTCCGATCTCACACAATTAACTCAGTCAATGTCAACAAAAAGCACTGCCAGTGTGTGTGTGTTAAAAGGGAGATACAGCATACTGCGATCATCAGAGCGTCTTTTACTCACATAACCAATAACGACATATATCACTGTCACGATTGATCGAAAAGGAATGATAATTAATTGATAACTTACAGTACACACAGTTTACTAGATTACTAGATAGCGTCTCCTTTGTGGAAAACAGCTCCAAGATTTATTTGCTTTATTTTTTTTTAATGTCACTGTTATAGGAAAATAATCAAGCTCGTGGCGGGAACAGTAAATCCGCTTCATCACACCACCCTTCGCTGATTATTTTTTACATGGAGTGTTTTATTCCTTACTTCACTGTAAGTCCTGAATAATAATCAGTAAGCTGGGACTTTAAGAGCATAAGGTTCTCATAAGCCCTGGTAAGAAAATCAAACAAATTCACTCCAATTTCTTTCTATTAATTTTGTGTAAAATTAGATCCGATTATCACACGGAGCCTCTGGTCCTGCTGCTGCTGTTACCCGAGTGTTAATAAGCATTAAGACAATGTGAGCAAAAATAAAACTAGACTGTCTGTTCATTTCAGCTGGAGCTGAGTCAGTGATGTCACTTCCCTCCTCCTCGATTCCTTTCTGGCAGATTTGAACGCTGACACTATCCAAACTGACAAATGGGCAATTTCCTCAGCTTTCCCCTCCCACTCTGAGCACACCCTCACTCCTTATTTACAGCCTATTTTCCAAATGCCACATTTGTTTCGGTTTACTCCAAGAGCTGAAGGCTGTCAGCTGTGATGCATTCTTCAGACGGGCGTTGGCCCAGAGCGAGGGGGCACCAACAAATCTACACATCCGCAAAAACACACCGGAGGCCTGTTTGTGTCTGGGATTTATCAGCCTGCAGTGGTTTCCTTCTGGTTGTTCGTCATGCACGGTTCGTCCAAGCACCAGAGAGGAAATGAATCTTACATCTCGGGTTTCTACCATACGATTGATTGAAAAGTTACAGAGATGTATTGGGTTGAACTTTGGCTCTAGGGTTTAATTCTTGACCCCGTCTTCCATTGAAGCAGAACACGAAGCCCCACCTCCACGAATCTATGGTATATATTTATTGATCTGATCCATGTTTTTATCTGGTAGCAAAAAACTGAGCTAATTTTGCATCCAACTTCCTGTTTTGTGGTCAGTTGAGAAGCAGCTCCCAGATTTTTTTAAAGAATATTTTATGTCATTATGTTTCTTTGCAGCAGATGGTGTTTTTTTCCCCCTTCAACAATAATACCTGATGATGACTATTTAACCATGTACATGTATATCAATATCTGATATCTCACATCTTCATTCGTCCTTCACACACGCTTTGTCTTTAGCTCCATCCCTGCCATTAGGGGTTTAGTAATTACATCATTCACATTTAGCTACAGTGCTCTTACAGCAAGAATGACAAGCTCTGTACCATACGCTAGACTTAATTAATCCACTTGTGTGCTTTTGAATGTCCAGAAGGGTTGTTCTGTCTCGCTGAGCAGCTCTTTTCCGACATGAGCGCTGATTTACCTGACGTATTGCTGCCGTCTCCAGGGTTCTCCGTCTGATAAACCAGAGAGCGCTTCCATCCTGACATCCTGACTTCCTGACCCATTCCTCCAGACTGTGACTTTATCAGGACTTATACAAGGCCAGAGGAACAAATGAAATCTCCTCAGAGTTATGGGTTTGAACTGCTTGGATTTTCCACCTTTAACACGTATCCAGATTTTATTCCCATGTGTGCAAAATAAATCCTAATATCCTCCAAATACAGTGACACACTGCACAAAGACGTGTGTGTACCTGGATTTACTCTACCAGCACGTGCAGCTCTGGTGTGTGTGTGTGTGTGTGTGTGTGTGTGTGTGTATTCTCATTCCTGGGTCCGACTTAATACCTGTGAGTGTAAAGATTCCATTCTGCAGAGATTCAAGCTGCTGCAACACACACACACACACACACACACACAAATCCTGTAGGCTACTATTACCTGGTTCTAAATATTCTAAGGGAGAGTATTCTTTTTTAAATACTACATTTATTATTTCCTCTGCTTTTCTTTCTTTCTTTCTATTACTATCTTTCATTCTTTTATCCTTTTTTTCCTTTCATTCATTTGAAATCCATACTTTTATTTTCATACGTTTATATTCTGGCTTCTACACTCCATAATGCAACAACAACAAAAAAATAAATAAGAGTGCAGAATCAAACTAACTTTGCTTTTTTTCTTGGTATTCCAGCTTTTTTGCGTATCCATCCATTTATCTTTTCTCTGTACCGCTTATCCTTCACAGGGTCTCAGGGAGCCTGGAGCCTATCCTAGAGGACTTGAGACACCCTGGACGGGACTCCAACCCATCTCAGGGCACAATCACACATACACTCACACACTCATTCACACACTACAGGCAATTTGGAAATGCCAATCAGCCTACAACGCATGTCTTTAGACTGGGGAGGAAAGCAGACTGCCCGGAGGAAACCCTGAAGCACGGGTAGAACATGCAGGCTCTGCGCACACAGGAAGGAGGCGGGAATCAAACCCCAAACCCCAGAGGTGCGAGGCCACATTGCTAACCACTAAGCATTGCCTTTTATATTATTCTTCTCACCTTTTTTGTTATGGAGATGATGAATACAGTTATGGTATATTCTCTCATTTTTCCTTTGCATTATTTGACGGATATGACGAACACGCCGTAACAGACAGATCCAGAACTTTCCCTGACTAATCATCGTCCACGTGGACGTGTTCGGAGAGAGAACAGCTGCTCGACTCGTTTTTACTTCACCACTCAGCAAGTTTTCTACGTTGGCTCCTGGGGCCTTCATCACACACATCTGTTTTAGATGGGATGTGAAGTGTCAGGTGCTTCATTTCTTCTTTTGCTTTCTTTAAAGAAATTGGGCTGGATTGTGACAGTGAGCGATGAAGTTCAGTGCTGAGGAACAACTTCTCCTTCCTTAGTTAACACCAAACACCAAGAAACCATGATCTCGTTAAAATAATCACCAACCTGAATGTTTACTCTCTTTATGAACACTGTGAATTAAAAACTATATAGGGCCAAATTAAAGTGTGCATAAACAATGCAATACACTTGTCTTACTTCCTGTGAGTGTGTGTGTGTGTGTGTGTGTGTGTGTAACAGATGGAGTGTTACTCTGATATATTTACATCCATCTGTGTCCATTAGTGCACTCTCTATATATGTAATTAGCAGGAATGTATAGTGTTTGCGTGTGTGTGTGTGTGTGTAAGCTCCTAATTACTAAACCAATCTCTTCTCACAGTTACAGATTCATAGGTCTGATTGGTCAGGTTAAGGGTGAGGGTTGGGCTTTGAGGTCACGGTTTCCTTTTTTCCATTTTTATTTGTCTGAAATCCATCTAAATCTCTCTCTCATTAAAATCCTATGCATTTTTCATGAGATGAGGTGAAACCCAGACACACACACAGAGCTGGGAGAACAAATCCAATGCTAATTATTTCCAGTACAGAATCATACCAGATCTCCTCCGCTTAATCCGATCTCCGCCTTTTACACCAATTACCCAGAGACAACAAAACAATCCTGATGGAACAAAGCAGGCCGATACACTTGTTAATCACAGCTGCAAACCACCGCGTCTGGCATTCTGGTTCTCCCTGGTGAGGAGCCGAGAGGACACATCTGTCCTAATTAATCTGTGATTGAAGCCTCAGAGTGCTGGAGTACATTGCCCACACCGCTTCAACTGGCTACACAACCCATGTACAAACACACACTGCTTCAACTGGCCACACAATCCATGCACAAACACACACCGCTTCAACTAGCCATACAATCCATGCACAAACACACTGCTTCAACTAGCCACACAATCCATGTACAAACACGCACTGCTTCAACTAGCCACACAATCCATGTACAAACACGCACTGCTTCAACTAGCCACACAACCCATGTACAAACACACCGCTTCAACTAGCCACACAACCCATGTACAAACACGCACTGCTTCAACTAGCCACACAACCCATGTACAAACACACCGCTTCAACTAGCCACACAACCCATGTACAAACACGCACTGCTTCAACTAGCCATACAATCCATGTACAAACACGCACTGCTTCAACTAGCCACACAATCCATGCACAAACACACACTGCTTCAACTAGCCACACAACCCATGTACAAACACGCACTGCTTCAACTAGCCACACAATCCATGTACAAACACGCACTGCTTCAACTAGCCATACAATCCATGCACAAACACACACTGCTTCAACTAGCCACACAACCCATGTACAAACACACCGCTTCAACTAGCCACACAACCCATGTACAAACACGCACTGCTTCAACTAGCCATACAATCCATGCACAAACACACACTGCTTCAACTAGCCACACAACCCATGCACAAACACGCACTGCTTCAACTAGCCACACAACCCATGTACAAACACACCGCTTCAACTAGCCACACAACCCATGTACAAACACGCACTGCTTCAACTAGCCACACAACCCATGTACAAACACGCACTGCTTCAACTAGCCACACAACCCATGTACAAACACGCACTGCTTCAACTAGCCACACAACCCATGTACAAACACGCACTGCTTCAACTAGCCACACAATCCATGTACAAACACGCACTGCTTCAACTAGCCACACAATCCATGTACAAACACGCACTGCTTCAACTAGCCACACAACCCATGTACAAACACACCGCTTCAACTAGCCACACAACCCATGTACAAACACGCACTGCTTCAACTAGCCACACAACCCATGTACAAACACACCGCTTCAACTAGCCACACAACCCATGTACAAACACGCACTGCTTCAACTAGCCATACAATCCATGTACAAACACGCACTGCTTCAACTAGCCACACAATCCATGCACAAACACACACTGCTTCAACTAGCCACACAATCCAAGCACAAACACGCACTGCTTCAACTAGCCACACAACCCATGTACAAACACACACTGCTTCAACTAGCCACACAACCCATGTACAAACACACCGCTTCAACTAGCCACACAACCCATGTACAAACACGCACTGCTTCAACTAGCCACACAACCCATGTACAAACACACACTGCTTCAACTAGCCACACAACCCATGTACAAACACACACTGCTTCAACTAGCCACACAACCCATGTACAAACACGCACTGCTTCAACGAGCCATACAATCCATGCACAAACACACCGCTTCAACTAGCCACACAACCCATGTACAAACACACTGCTTCAACTAGCCACACAATCCAAGCACAAACACGCACTGCTTCAACTAGCCACACAACCCATGTACAAACACACTGCTTCAACTAGCCACACAATCCATGCACAAACACACACTGCTTCAACTAGCCACACAACCCATGTACAAACACGCACTGCTTCAACTAGCCACACAATCCATGTACAAACACGCACTGCTTCAACTAGCCATACAATCCATGCACAAACACACACTGCTTCAACTAGCCACACAACCCATGTACAAACACACCGCTTCAACTAGCCACACAACCCATGTACAAACACGCACTGCTTCAACTAGCCATACAATCCATGCACAAACACACACTGCTTCAACTAGCCACACAACCCATGCACAAACACGCACTGCTTCAACTAGCCACACAACCCATGTACAAACACGCACTGCTTCAACTAGCCACACAACCCATGTACAAACACGCACTGCTTCAACTAGCCACACAACCCATGTACAAACACACTGCTTCAACTAGCCACACAACCCATGTACAAACACACTGCTTCAACTAGCCACACAACCCATGTACAAACACACACTGCTTCAACTAGCCACACAACCCATGTACAAACACGCACTGCTTCAACTAGCCACACAATCCAAGCACAAACACGCACTGCTTCAACTGGCCATGTAACAAACATAGACATACACAGCACTTCAACTAGCCACACAATCCATGTACAAACACACCGCTTCAACTGGCCGCTTTAACCACTTTGATTGGTCAGGAGGTGTTGATTCATTTTCTGTAACAGCAGCTCTGACAATAGACAGTAACAGCTCTTTCTTTCTTTCTTTCTTTCTTACTTAATTCATGCTTTCTTCTCTTTGGAATGGCAGTTTTCTTATGACTCTGCTGCCTAGCAATGAGTACAAACATTCTTGGATAAACTTTTTTCCAAATTCCTTTTTTTATTATTAAATATGTGTGTTAATAAACCACACAGATGGATGTTCTGGATGAACATTTTCTCAGACTGATTGTGACACACTGAAACTAGTTTTCATTTCCATGCAGATTTCTGTGCAGTCGTCTTCCACATCCATCAGCTCTATCTGTGTTTTACAGGTAACGTTGCTTCCACATGATCTTTAATCTACCCAAATCCATGCGCTAGTTCTGAAATTAAAAACGATAGTGTAGAATGTTTATCTCAATGCTGTGATATTGAAGAGACAGTTTGAAATCCCATTTTAATTTAAACGCTCCACCTTGCTAGATGGTGCTAATTGGTGAGCTGGTGTGATCTCTCATCTGTGAAAGTGAGACAGTTCCTCCACTTTGCACTTCATTACCACGCCAAAGCTATGATGAATCACTGATGAACAATGCTAACATCTCTATGACATTTATCACAGATACAACTGCACTAACGTTTATTGTTTACGCACTTCAATCCTCCATTCGGTTCACACTGTCCGTCTAGTTTCAGACTTGACCTCTGCTTGGGTTTGACACCTTGCTGCTGCACTCAAAGTTGAACCTAATGCAACGTTAATCACGTTTGCTAATGACTGTCTATAGTGCAACTAATTCCCCCTTTGCGCATGCATGCAGGATGGCTGGATTCTCTCCGTTCTGCAGAACCCCAAGTTATTTATTCATTTATTCATGATATTTAAAAAAAAAAATGCTGACAAGGGCTACCAGCTCCACACCCAAATAGCAATGACAAGAGCAGCCTTATTTTTCTCTAAAATGAGATGCATTTATTAGACCGTGTGAATGATTTCCAAACCAGTCGCTAATCTGCAGCGTGTCTCAATAATGTACAGTATCAACACACCAACTATTTGCTGAGCAAAGCGCAAAAAGCTTAGCATCTCTACATAGCCATAGTTTATAGACCAGTGCTGGACAAATCAGTAGCCTGAGCACCCTGGACAAGCAGATTTCATTTCCAGCATAATATATTTTTGTTCATAGCTGCCTGCTGGAGAAGTAGACGAAGAAAAAACAAACCTACTCCTTAGTCAAAATTTCCCAAAACATATGTGCTGTTATGCGCTTCAGAGTCATTAATGCTGTACCTATAGCAAGGTCCTCCTTCCAAAACACACCTGCTGACGGTAGAAAGGTTTTTACTAGGTGGATTAATTGGGATGTACAGATTACAGACAACCTTTTCGCTATCAGGAATACGCTGGTTTCTGCTAGCAGTCACCTTGCAGTTACCTAGAAAAAAACTAACGCTAAATAAACTATAATATAACAATATTTTTTATTAACTCTGAATGTCATACCTGAGATGCTTGCCAATGACCTGCTAACTGTTTGACACAAACACAGTTAAAATATTGTTTCTCTGAGTCTGTATTAATGCACTTAACTAGCTAACTACACTGCCGTACATTATTTTCTTACATTATTATGTTCTTTAGCTCAGTCATTTTCCCTGGCAACCAAAACACGGGACTGCGCACTGGAGCTTTAACTTGGTGGGTTGTCTAATAAATTTATGATTTGTCCCCCACCTCATAAACATTCAGCATTTTGTATTGTTGCACCTTTAAATGTTTTGTTCTGCCAAACTAAACGTAAAATGTCTATTGATTGTGTTAATCATGTTCTAAGGGCTAGTAGCAGGGGTGGAAAATACTAATTGTACCTAATTACAATACTTAACCATTAGTTTTGGGAATTTATTCTTTACTTGTAAGTGTTATTGAAATGGAATACTTGTACTTTTACTTAATTACATTTCCAAGACCCTTTTACTCCTTATATTTGTATTTAGAACTTCAGAGTACGGTTAAGAAAGGACAAAGATATGTTCTTTTCTCATCCAGCCAACAATCGTCCTGGGATCCTGCACATTGAATCTTATTCACAGTTTAGTTTAAAGCTTCCAATCAAACCCATTAATGTAGCCAAGAACCTTCAAGCAGCAATATCATGCTGTTAATCAGGTAAAAATGCTTGTGTTTTTAATACTTGAGTACATTTGACTTTCGCTCGAGTACATTTTCCACTTTTAATTGAGTAATATTTTGAGATGTTATCTATACTTTCACTTAAGTATAATTTCTTAGCATGTATGATCACTAAGCAGTGAAATTTGACTTTACTGGCTTCGTATAGGAACCTGCTCCAAACATCCTGTTACCTTGAACTACTGAATTAAACACCTCGAACAAGATTCTGGATAAAAGACCTGCTTCTGCTGCATGTCATTTCAGAGTTTGGAACTTTTCCCAGGAAGCAGTTCTTACTCTATAAAACTGAACTAACTCGGAAATACTGAGGCCTCAGTGCCATTTATTGCACTGCGCAATCTGTCCTGAATGCTAAAGAGGCAGCCCGTCTGGTGGTAGAGCATTAGCATGGATTTCTGACTTGTATGGTAAAGTTATAAATGGTGGAGTAGCTTGTGGCCTTGATTACAACTTTATTTGTTAGTTGAAGTGCAGCTGCAAATCACAGGTTTATATTCATTCGCTTGTTCTGATATGGACCAAAATACAAACAAGAACAAACGCAACCATTTCACCACAGGAAGTGTGACGCGAAAGGGGAATCAATGATGCCACCTGCTGAACAATATATTGGCCCCCTCTCAATACCCTGTCCTTCAATGATAAGGGACCACCATAGGGCCGCTATATTGTGTGATATGAAATAAATCAAGCAAAGGCTGAAGCAAATGATGCAACATTTAGTAGATTAAATGGTATTAACACAATAAACACAAGGTTTCTTCACTGCATAAGCTTACCAAAAACCCAGCGTTAACAGAAACCAAGCTCTTGTTCTTTCATGAAAAAAAAAAACAATCAAGTATCAGCAGCATCCTGAACTATGTGTGGATCATTAAACCTCTCAGGCCTGAAAATCTGAATATTTAATATTTTTTCCTCTTCGATCTTTGCTTTGCACTTATGTGATATTTATAAAGGGATATCTTTTGATCCAGCACAAGATCCCTAGACATAAAATTAACCATGATTCCCTCACAGGAAAATATTGATTTGAAATCTAAGGTGCATTGATTGCCAAAGGGTTACAGCACATATACGAGCCTCATTATTCCCTCTTCAAAATAGTAGGATGTGATTCTTTGTTTCGCTTGAGCATACTTAATTGCTTCTCGTACCCTTAATCGTTCAAATAGTCTACAATGTTTTTTTTTTTTTTCATCTGGGTCTTCAGCCTCGGGTGTGAATCAAGAAAATGCCCATTGGCTATAAGCTGTTTGATGCTAAAAAGACACTTTATGACTTTATGAATATATAATATTGTAATATATTATAATATATTATAGTGAAGTGTATGCAGCAATGTTTGAAAATGTAATGAGTAGAAAGTAAAGAATTTTCTTAAAGAAAGGTGTATTAAAAATGTATTATTAGATGTACTAAAATTATGATGTGAATGGTCTTACATTTAAAAACCAATAAAGTCATTGTTCATTGTTTATTCTCCCCACTGAATACAGCTCGCTAGTTAAAACACACTGTGTTATTGTAGTTCCTGGAATAAATCTGCGTAAGCTAGCACTTTGATCAAGTTACTGTATATCGCAGCTGGTGAATGTGTGTACAGATTCGAGAGAGAGAGAGCGAGAGAGAGAGAGAGATCTTTGTTCTCAGATGTTCTCTATCTGTGATGCAATCCACTGTAACTCCAGAGCACTGATATTAACAGTCATAGAGAAATGAGTCATAAAATCTAGAAACATGACTATAAAAGTGTTCTACTGTAAACATGACCCTGACCACTGAGGGTCTCAATTTCTCACTTACTGTTACCACCCTAAAGTTGATTATTTTCCTATTTTTTTTAATTAAGGAAATTGATTTGCTGAGGTTTAAAGAGAAAATCGGTCACAGTGAGAGACTTCCTGTGTTTTCCAAAAGCGTAATCAATACAAATACAGCAGTGTATTCATAGTTGTGTAAGAGTGTATGTTTGTATAAATAGCATAAAGAGCGTGTAGATTGTATATAGCATATGGAGCATATGGAGCATGTAGAGTGTGTAAAGTGTATAAAGCATGTAGAATGTGTAAAGTATAGAGCGTGTAGAGCATATATATTGTATAGAGTGTATAGAGCGTGTAGAGCGTATAGAGCGTATAGACTGTATAGAGAATGTAGAGCGTATAGAGCGTATAGATTGTATAGAGCGTATAGAGCGTGTAGAGTATATAGAGTGTATAGAGCGTATAGACTGTATAGAGTGTATAGAGCGTATAGACTGTATAGAGCGTGTAGAGTATATAGAGTGTATAGAGCGTATAGAGCGTATAGACTGTATAGAGTGTATAGAGCGTATAGACTGTATAGAGTGTATAGAGCATATAGACTGTATAGAGTGTATAGAGCGTATAGAGTATATAGAGTGTATAGAGCGTATAGACTGTATAGAGTGTATAGAGCGTATAGAGCGTATAGACTGTATAGAGTGTATAGAGCGTATAGACTGTATAGAGTGTATAGAGCGTATAGAGTATATAGAGTGTAAAGAGCGTATAGACTGTATAGAGTGTATAGAGCGTATAGAGTATATAGAGTGTATAGAGTGTATAGAGTGTGTAGAGCGTATAGACTGTATAGAGCGTATAGACTGTATAGAGCGTGTAGAGTATATAGAGTGTATAGAGCGTATAGAGTATATAGAGTGTATAGAGCGTATAGACTGTATAGAGTGTATAGAGCGTATAGACTGTATAGAGCGTATAGAGCGTATAGACTGTATAGAGTATATAGAGCGTATAGAGTATATAGACTGTATAGAGCGTATAGAGCGTATAGACTGTATAGAGTGTATAGAGTGTATAGAGCGTATAGACTGTATAGAGTGTATAGAGCGTATAGACTGTATAGAGTGTATAGAGCGTATAGACTGTATAGAGTGTATAGAGCGTATAGAGTATATAGAGTGTATAGAGCGTATAGACTGTATAGAGCGTATAGAGTGTATAGACTGTATAGAGCGTATAGAGCGTGTAGAGTATATAGAGTGTATAGAGTGTATAGACTGTATAGAGTATATAGAGTGTATAGAGTGTATAGAGCGTATAGAGTATATAGACTGTATAGAGCGTATAGAGCGTGTAGAGTATATAGAGTGTATAGAGTGTATAGACTGTATAGAGTATATAGAGTGTATAGAGTGTATAGAGCGTATAGAGTGTATAGAGTATATAGACTGTATAGAGCGTGTAGAGTATATAGAGCGTATAGACTGTATAGAGTATATAGAGTGTATAGAGCGTATAGAGTGTATAGACTGTATAGAGTATATAGAGTGTATAGAGTATATAGAGTGTATAGAGTGTATAGACTGTATAGAGCGTGTAGAGTATATAGAGCGTATAGACTGTATAGAGTATATAGAGTGTATAGAGCGTATAGAGCGTATAGACTGTATAGAGTATATAGAGTGTATAGAGCGTATAGACTGTATAGAGTATATAGAGTGTATAGAGTGTATAGAGCGTATAGAGCGTGTAGAGTATATAGATTGTATAGAGCGTGTAGAGCGTATAGAACGTATAGAGTGTATAGAGCGTATAGACTGTATAGAGCGTGTAGAGTATATAGAGCGTATAGAGCGTATAGAGCGTGTAGAGTATATAGAGTGTATAGAGTGTATAGAGCGTATAGACTGTATAGAGTATATAGAGTGTATAGAGCGTATAGAGCGTGTAGAGTATATAGAGTGTATAGAGTGTATAGAGCGTATAGACTGTATAGAGTATATAGAGCGTATAGAGCGTATAGAGCGTGTAGAGTATATAGAGTGTATAGAGTGTATAGAGCGTATAGACTGTATAGAGTATATAGAGTGTATAGAGCGTATAGAGCGTGTAGAGTATATAGAGTGTATAGAGTGTATAGAGCGTATAGACTGTATAGAGTATATAGAGTGTATAGAGCGTATAGAGCGTGTAGAGTATATAGAGTGTATAGAGTGTATAGAGCGTATAGACTGTATAGAGTATATAGAGTGTATAGAGTGTGTAGAGCGTATAGACTGTATAGAGCGTGTAGAGTATATAGAGCGTATAGAGCGTATAGAGCGTGTAGAGTATATAGATTGTATAGAGCGTGTAGAGCGTATAGAACGTATAGAGTGTATAGAGCGTATAGACTGTATAGAGCGTGTAGAGTATATAGAGCGTATAGAGCGTGTAGAGTATATAGAGTGTATAGAGTGTATAGAGCGTATAGACTGTATAGAGTATATAGAGTGTATAGAGCGTATAGAGCGTGTAGAGTATATAGAGTGTATAGAGCGTATAGACTGTATAGAGTATATAGAGTGTATAGAGTGTGTAGAGCGTATAGACTGTATAGAGCGTGTAGAGTATATAGAGCGTATAGAGCGTATAGAGCGTGTAGAGTATATAGAGTGTATAGAGTGTATAGAGCGTATAGACTGTATAGAGTATATAGAGTGTATAGAGTGTATAGAGCGTATAGAGCGTGTAGAGTATATAGAGTGTATAGAGTGTGTAGAGCGTATAGACTGTATAGAGCGTGTAGAGTATATAGAGCGTATAGAGCGTGTAGAGTATATAGAGTGTATAGAGCGTATAGAGCGTGTAGAGTATATAGAGTGTATAGAGTGTATAGAGCGTATAGACTGTATAGAGCGTGTAGAGTATATAGAGTGTATAGAGCGTATAGAGCGTGTAGAGTATATAGAGTGTATAGAGTGTATAGAGCGTATAGACTGTATAGAGCGTGTAGAGTATATAGATTGTATAGAGCGTGTAGAGCGTATAGAACGTGTAGAGCGTATAGAGCGTGTTGGTTATAACAGCTGTGTTTGTAGTGTTAGACGTTCTCAGACTCACCACATAGAAAAACGATCTTCCTTTCAGCCATGGCGAAGTTTCCTGCTCATCAATAATCTCACTTTTCCTCACTGTCAGTTTAAATCTGAAAAAGAAACAAACGTATACAAAAATTAAATACTGTAAATGTAGTAAACAATAATAATAATGATAATGTTGTAAACTCAACAAATAAAAAACAGTAAATATTTTGAAATAATATACAAAATTATCATTCCACTCTAAAATTTAGGGAAAAAAATGGACAGAAATAAAGGGGACTGGACAAAAATTCAATTGAATTGAACTCTTCATATATTTTTTGTAGGAATTTAAAGGCATATATATATATATATATATATATATAACAATCATTTTATAATAATGCACGGAATTATTAACTTGACTTGTTTTTTGTTTGTTTGTTTGTTTGTTCTTTTTTTTAGAAAAATTGATTTGCTGAGATTTAAAGAGAAAATCAGGCAACTTCATAAAATCATCATCCAGTGGACAAACTCAGTAACATCTGAAGCCCACAGTCAGATTGCGTATATGTGTGTGTGTGTGTGTGTGTGTGTGTGTGTGTGTGTGTGTATGTGATTTCTATCTATCCTGAATAAATCACATTTCTCTCTCACGCTCTTGCCCTCGGTATGTCTGAGAAGAAAGACACTAATGAGGCTCCGTGAGTGGGCCAGTAGGAGACGGAGGACAGAGACACGGAGCATTATGCAAACGCTAGCTCTGAATTGCTAATGAAAGCTGCCGCGGACGAACCAGACAGCGAAAAAATGGATCACTTCAAATAAAGAAGGAAAAGAAAGTTTGTTTTTGGACCCTCGTGTAAAATTTGGTTTGACGGTGAGGTCTGTTAGCAGCCTATTAAGCAGTTCAAGGGCAGTACACGTCCTCTGATTTATCACGTGTCCCACTGATCCTCCCTTATGGTCTCCTTTAATTTCTGATTACTTTGACCCTTTTCTTAATATCCCCTTGTTAAGATCCCCTCATTTATGTCCCCTGTAATGATCCCTTCATTAAGCCCCACTCCTTGAGATCCCTTGTTAAGACCCACACATTTAAATCACCCCCTTTAAAATCCACTTATTAAGCTTGGATTGTTTTGGTCCCCCATTAAACCCCACTCATTAAGATCCTCTCATTAAAAGCCACTTGTTAAAGTCTCATCGATAAGATCCTCTTGTTTAGATCCCCTCATTTAGATCTTCTCAATTAAGATTCTCAGATTACTTTTTAAAATTCACTTGTTACAATCCCCTTCTTAAGATCCTCATTAAGATCCCCCATTGAGGTCCCATTATTAAGATCCTTTGATTAAGACCCATTGTTAAATACCACTTTTTTAAGATTCACTTGTTAAGATCCTCATTAAGATCTCCCTCATTAAGATCCTCTCATTAAGATCCCCTCATTAAGATCACCTCTTTAAGTTCTTGAAGATGACTTTTAAAGTTTCACTTCTTAAGATCCTCATAAAGATCCTCTCATTAAGATGCCCTCATTAGAACCCCCTTTATTAAGATCTCCTCATTAGGATCTCCTCATTAGGATCCCCTCGTTAAGATCTCCTCATTAGGATCCCCTCGTTAAGATCTCCTCATTGGGATCCCCTCATTAAGATCTCCTCATTAGGATCCCCTCAATAAGATCTCCTCATTAGGATCCCCTCATTAAGATCTCCTCAGTAGGATCCCCTCATTAGGATCCCCTCATTAAGATCTCCTCATTAGGATCCCCTCATTAAGATCCCCTCATTAAGATCCCCTCATTAAGATCTCCTCATTAAGATCCCCTCATTAAGATGCCCTCATTAAGATCCCCTCATTAAGATCTCCTCATTAGGATCCCCTCGTTAAGTTCTCCTCATTAGGATCCCCTCGTTAAGTTCTTTAAGATCACTTTTTAACATTTACTTGGCAACATCCTCATTAAGCTCACCTCTTTAAGACCCAGTTATGAAGATCCCCTTGTTAAGATCTCCTGTTCAGATCAGCCCAATCCCCAGCTCGTCTCCCCACAGCTAATAAATATCAATGGACCAGCTGAATAAAAAAAAAATCTGAAAAGTGAATACATTTTTCGTTCTTCACTACAGCGTATTGAAGAATGCTTCATATTTCATAGAGTTCACGCTCTTTATGAATTATAGACATTACTTTTAAGGGGTCTTGTAGCACATATAACACTGACCCGACCTCACACGCCTTTGTTATGAATTACATCCATTTCAGGCAATTTCACTGAATACTGAGTAATGCTCTAAAACTCCCTTACTGTAATAATGCCTTCCAATTTCACTTTGCTTGAATTCCTTTGAATTAAGAATGAGATTCATTTGAGTAAAATCAATAAGAGCACTGGTGTTCAGCACAAACGTCATGTAGATTAGCATTCCTCACAGATGAGTGAGATTAATACGCCTTTGCTTTATGATTAAAAGCTCTGTTATCGCACCGATGCGTGATCCCTTCACATCACTGCGAGACGCTTCACCGGTTTGTTGTGACAATCCATTTCTTTAGCCGTCCATCACATGTTTTTAAGCGTGTGGCTTCAGTCCGTTATGTATAACAATTGCAAACGATAATAAAAAAGAGTTGTCAGGTAGTTACTGTAATTAATATTTACATCATTCTTACTGTGATGTGTGTGTAATTACCAAAAGCCACTGGAATGTTACAGTTATTCTGTCCTTTTAACTTTTTACTAAATACACATTTCATATAAACCCTCAGAAACGAAGATTAAACAATCTGAAACTGTTGAAATGAACAGTAAGAATTACAGTGACAAAAAGAGAGGGAAAGAAGAAAGAAAAGTAAACATTAGCTTCTTATCTTTATATTTAATTGAGGAGTGAGTTACATTACACTGGTTCTGATCATAAATACTTCACCAATAATCTCTTCTATATCAAAAAGAGAGATTTTGAACTCAGAAAGAAATGTGAGGTATAAAAATATAAAAAAGAATAAAAAGAATAAATGATATGATAATATTGTGAAGTGATGTCAGATTCTAAACCTTTTCTGTTTTCCTGCTGAGTTTAAAACAACGACGCTCGTTACACACTGACACACAGGAGACGACAAAATATCTCAAAATATCTCAAAATATCTCATTTCTGAATTTGCCTTCTTTCTTGAATTCTTTCTTTCCTCAGTTTCTTTTTTCATTTGTGTGTATGCATCTTTCCTACCTTCCTTCTGTCCTTCTTCCTCTTTCTTTCTCTTGCATGCAATCTAGCATCTTTCTTTCTTTCTTTCTTTCTTTCTTATTTTTTATTATTTTTTTATCGTAAGTAATCTTCCTTCCTTCCTTCTCTTTCTTCTATTGTATTCTTTCTTTCTTTCTTATTACATTTTTATTGAAAGCATCCTTCCTACCTATCTACTTTCCTTCCATCCTTTCTTCCTCCCTCACTTCCTTCTCTTTCTTCTATTGCATTCTTTCTTTCTTTCTCTTCCTCTTGTATGCATTCTAGCATCATTTCTTTTTCTTTCTTTCTTTCTTTCTTTCTTTCTTTTCACTTTTGTATGCAGCAATTCTTTCTTTCTTTCTTTCTCTTCCTCTTGTATGCATTCTAGCATCATTTCTTTCTTTCTTTCTTTCTTTTCACTTTTGTATGCAGCAATTCTTTCTTTCTTTCTTTCTTCCTGGTTTCTTTTTCCTTGTTAATGAAGTATTATATTATTAGCTCATTCAGTCAGTAGCTGAGTTTATGGCTGTAACTTTATTGCTTTATTTTACTTCCTGGTGTAATAACAGAAACTTTTTTTAAAAATTCTTTCTATTCAGTTACAGTCCTCAAGATGATTTTCATTTAGAACACGGATTCTAATCCATTTAGATGAGAAGCTTTATCAGGCTGGTCCCGTTCCGTGGCCCGTGTGTTTAACAACCTGCTCTCAATGCAATGACCTCAAGTGTAAAAGCAGTTTCTGCTCTCTGTTTTAATTTCATTTTATTTTAGAAATCATCAGGAGTCCGTGGTACTGAAACAGCGTTGCGATACTGTAAGACACGAGAGATGTAAAGGCACCTCATAAGAGGTGTGTAGATTTCTTTCCTTCTTTTTTTTTTGCGTGGAGGTTGAAACATCTGACATGTAGTGCTGTTTGACCTGACAGAAAGTTCGCAAAGTGCATGTTTCTTTCTGAAATAAAAACTGAAATGTAGTTTATTTTCCCTCAAGCCCTCGTCTGGATTCTTTACCTGCAGGCATCAGCACCGGAGTCATACGGGCTAAATTTATCACTCCTCCATTAGCAATGGAACAACAAATAGCTTCCTCTTAGAAAAAAAAAAGAAAAGAAAATATGTATACTCTGTGCTGATGTTCATAAATGCGTCTCACTCTAAATGCTTCTTTTCTAAGCAGGGCAACAACGTTCGGCTTTCGACAGACAAACTGCTCTGACATTTAAAAGTACATTTTAAAACAGAGTCGGGATTACACGAGAAAGGGATAAAATACTTATAATATCTGTTTCTAGTAAGTTTTGTTAAGTCTAATTCTCTTCACCAGGATTCGTGCCGTCGTTCTGTTGGCAGATGTGTGAGTATGATGGTCCACTTGTGCTGAATGTTAACGCTATCAGAAAATGGAAATAAAATCCAAAGTGAGAATGTTAAAATGTCTGAAAAGCTCAGAGACATGCCAAAGTAGACTGGGATCACTCTTTCTTTCTTTCTTTCTTTCTTTTTCTTTCTTTCTGTCTTTCTTATGCTTCCTTCTTTACTTCCATCCCTTTCTTTCTCTTGCATGCACACTAGCATCTTTCTTTCATTCTTTCTTCTTTTGCATACATCTTTATTTCCTTCCATCCTTCCTTCCTTCTCTTCCTCTTGCATGCACGCTAGTATCTTCTTTCTTTCTTTCTTTCTTTTGCATGCATCCTTCCTTCTTTCCTTCTCTTTCTTTCTCTCAAATGCATGCTAGCATCATTTATTTCTTTCATTCTCTCATTCACAGGGACTCATATTAAACCTTATGTTAAAAAATGTATCTAATCATTAACATGCTGAAGTTTTCTGTAAGGAAATGTTTATTTAACATTTATGGAAGGAGTCTCCAGTGTCAGTGCTTTGTTTTTTTTGTCTTATTAACTTCAAGAGAGAGAAAAAAGAAAGGCTGGTGAGGGAACGACTCTTTGTAACCGCTATAAGGTAAGTGATAACAGATACTAACTTCTACAACTTCTAAGAGGAATAAAACACTTCCTATAAGAGAAAGTACTGAGTTAACTTCAGGGTCAGCTTCATCACACCATGCTATTGTTGATTGTTTTCCAATAACAGCATGACACGGAGTGTTTTTTTCCTTACTTATATAATGTTTTTATGTCAATGCAGTCATTAACCCCTTAAAGTCACTTAGTATCACAGAAGAAACAAACATTTTTAGCTTAAAAAAATAATAAAATTCTACACAACATAAAATCACGCAGTTAAAAAGCAGAAATGATTTACAGAAGAATATTTAACAATGTAGATATAAATACGACTCAGAGGCACCGCACATGATGCCATGCCAGAATAAAGTGATGCATAAAAGGCCAAAACTCTTCCTACTACAGAACTGAACTATTATTTCAACTTAAAATATCTCTGGATCGATGTTTGGCTCGTGATCCAGCGATGGATTTTCCCCTCTTCTCTTTCTCATCAAACTGAGAGCATTAAAAGGCCAGGGTCAAAAAGGGCTCGGTAAGAGCTGCATTGATTTCTGCCCTGGGAAATCAGCTCAAAAGCAGCACAACTCGACCTCCTCAACAGCAGATTTTTCATCGCACTTCTCCTTTCATGATGAGAATTCAGGAATACGCAGAGAATATTAGGAAGAACGGTGCCAGATATCAGAAGGCACGAGCGGATGAAAGAAACCGAGCGACGCTGAGAGTGTACCGACACCGAACACCGTACAAGCAGCACTGAGGCAAACACTGAGGCCAAATACATAATAATCAATAATCAATCAATAATCTCTTTTTATACAGGCATGTGAGAAAACACTGCAGAGCCAAAAGCTTTATTTTATTACTATTTTTTTCCCTTTTATTTTCTTTTCCTTGTAAATCTGCTATTTAAGATTATTATTTTGCTTTCTGCAGATGGATTTAGTGAATAAATAAATGTAGGAATGATAATGTAGAAGATAAATAATAACTAATATCAAATCAGGATCATTTTCACGATTATTTATTTATTTATTTACTTACTTACTTACTTACTTATTAATTTGTTCATTTGTTTGTAAAGTTTTTGCACATGTACAGTTTTTAAAACATTTTTATTTTATTTTCATTTTATTTACATATTTCTACACATCTTTTCTATTTTATTTTATTTTATTTTTTATAATTTTGAAATTTATTTCTTTAAATGTGTTTAAATGTGAAATGGTTAACCCAAGCCACTGACCTGTGTGTATATGTGTGTGTGTGTATGTATGCGTGTGTGTGTGTGTGTGTGTGTGTGTGTGATTAATGGAGTTTATCTCGATCACAGCTACATGCTAACACACAGGAGCTGCTCGCTGATTCAGGAGTTTAGCAGAACCGAGGGAAAGTTCTCCTCCTGTGAGAGAACCTCCTGCGTTTGGAGGAAAGAGAAACCTGATGTAAGCAGAAAACAGCGAGTATCACGATCATCTTCAAAAGCTTCACCAGCACAAATCCAGGATATTAACCATCACCTCCTGCAGGGAACTCCACGTAATCTCAGAGAGAGCTACGCTACTCCACAACGAAACAACCTTTCCCACACATCTGCACAAAAATCATACAGTTTTACTTTATTTATCTCAGATTTTTACCTCCTTAATAAATAATAATGTTAATAATAATGTTTCTGGAAACATTCATGACCCTTAAGGAGTAACTTCAGCTGTGTTTTTTTTTCTCTCATGCGATAAATATAAATAATAATAATAATGTCAGAAAGTCTTAACACAGCCGGAGAGTCGCGCACGCCTGTGTGAGGCGACTGAGCGCTACACAGAAGTGTAAAAAGCTTGACCTGGACAATCATAAAAGTTTACGGCTTCTTCATTTTCATATGTGGTGCTCAGCTTCAGCTCTTCAGAACCTGAGGTAGCAGGTTCTTCACAGGTAGCAGCTTTGGAGCTTCAAAAGTTCTGTATTAAAGAATAGTTTTTCATAAAAGTGGAGGAAACAAGATTCCCAAGATTTCTCCGGTTTATTATTTATAGTGTAGAAGTAGGTGACTTCCTGAATTCCTGATCTCTAAAACTATCCCAAGTCCTGATTTCCGCTGATTTCTCACTAGTGTTGCATTGACGTGTGTGTGTGTGTGTGTGTGTGTGTGTGTGAGAGAGAGAGAGATGGACCAGCACATAGATGTGTTTTAACAGCATGTGAATGAATAAGCCCCGCCCCTCTGGACGAACTGACGTCACAGTCCTTGAGTTACGTCTAATGCTGCAACACGGAAAAGCGCGATGGAACAGTCATTCAGCTTGGAATGCCAAGTCAGGAACTCATCCACCGTGCCCGAGTTCTCTGACATAAACACACCTGATGTCACAACAAAATGGCGGCGAACACACAGTCACCAATAAACAGACTTCCCTTTGCATTATTTTTTAATGATTTTACTTGATGTGTAGCTTTTGTGTTGTGAAAACACGTTTCAACAGATTTGTAAGTTCAACAGATTTGTAAGTTTGTAATGTAATTCCGCGGATTTCCGCCCAGTTTTATTTCTCACGCTGTAAGACCATTGCAGCAGCTCATTTTTATAAGCACCGATAAACAAAATAAGTTGACCTGTCTTATACATCATCACTCATCGCTAATCACACAGAAAGATTTCAAGTAGATCTTCAGAGAAATTCAGAGATTAGCGATACAAATGTGACCCTGCTCTGAACATCCATGTTCCCTGAAGCACTGAGACGCGTTTATATCGGAATTCTTGGAATGCAATGAGTAATGCATCGTAGCATAAGCTAGCCATGGAACATTACTTTTGTATAACTAGAGTTATAAACCATTGAACATTTATTTTTAAATGTTTGCGAACTCTTCACAGGAAATTGAGACCAGTTTGATTATCTTCTTTAAATATCATTACTCATAACACCTGTCAGGAAGTTTTATAGCGTAACGACACGATAGTTTAAAATCGAGCTTCGTACTGCATGTGTGATTGACAGCACAGTCGTTGATGAGATATTTGATCTGTTTACATTTGATCATAAATGAAGCACTAATTAAAAATATAAATGAATAAATAAATAGTAATATAAGGATATGTTTCAACAAAGTGTCTATCTGCTAAATGCTGTAAGACAGGAAAATTATTGTTCTAAGCATTTTTCTAATTATTATTCAATTATGAATTGATTAATATTTATTACTTAATAATTATTGATTATTTCCAGATACAGTTATTAAGGAAAGTAGATGATATCTAGAATAAAAGATAAGAATGTGAGACACTGAATAAGGCCAAATAACTGCTGTATGCATAATTATTAACAATATTATCAATAAACGGATCATCACGTGAGCGTCCACACTGAAGAGCTTCCATATATTGAGTAAAGGATTTTCCGTGAGCTGTAGGCAGTGAGATTTTCACCACGGCACGTTTCTGAGCAGGAAAAAGCTTTTGGTTAATCTTTACTCGGTGGTGATGTGGAGGGAACAGCGAGAGGTCACGGCGCTCGGCTGTAACGCAGCACCCACAGCGCCGGGCCCCGACGGCAAGAGAACAGAGCGGCTAATGCATTCAGATCAGATGCGAAAAAAACATTGTTTTGTTTTGAAGCAGATCTGACCTTGATCTTAAGAGATCTTTCGTTTTTTTTTTTCTTCTTTCAGAAGACATCTTGAGTGCGGGATCATATCCTCATCATGCCGAGGATTTGAAATTACAATTCTGCTGAGGAGGTCAGCGGGAAGGTCGCGTGTCGGTCGGTTTGATGTGGAGATTCATCATGGATTGGGAGATAAGCATCAAGACTTTTTTTTATGAAAAAAGTTTTTTTGTTCATAAAAATGTAATTTAATATTGTCAGAAAATGTAGTACAATAAGAGCAGGTGTTAAAGAGCAGGTATTAAATTTACAGAAGTCCATTTCCGCCAGATGAAAACAAAATTATTTTTCACTACGTTTTATCAATGAGAAGGTTTATCAAGGTCATGCCTCAGAATCTAAAAAATTCTTAAATTGACTTAATATTAGCATACCACTTAATAACATACCATTTTTTATTTTGCATTCGTGTTGTATTTTTGTAGTTTTTTGACATAACGTACAGCCTTTAATCAACATCTGGCGTTTTGGAGATGCACCACACCCCCACCGAATCAAACAACCCTGACACTAGCTTAGAGAACTAGCTGAATATGAAGAACAGGAAGAGTTTAACAAGAGCCTTTTTTCAAACTCCTGCTAATGATTTAATGCAGATCTCGTCCCAGGGGTCGGACATACTGTACGCATTTCTGTAGAGCATTTAATTGGACGAACACTTAGATTTCCATGAATGTGAATGATCAGAAAACATTTCCCAGAAGTGATGGACTATAAAATTAAAATGAGAATATCTCCAAACCTATTTTATTGTATTTTTTCCCCCAGATATACCATAGTTTTAGTGTCCCTAACACTAAGGGACAGGTACAAACATTATCTAATATAATCTTTAATGTGATAAAAAATAACTCATCAGTTCCAGGACTTTCTCTTTGTTTCATCAAACTTGTAAGACAGGGTTTTATTTGTCTTCAAATAGCAGAAACAAGCTTTTACAAATGTAATACCTTCCATATGGTGGGATTAATTAACACATATGATCTCCGCTCCCAAAGTAACGTTCAGCCTGTGCTAAATCACACAGCAGGTGATAAATTATGAATCTATTTGCATTAACTCTGTGCATATTTTGAGGTAAAAACATCCCATATTTATCAAGAAAAGCCCATAAAATTAAAAGACGTGTTATCTGGTTCTTTGCAATCCTCTGTAGACACTGTGAATAAAAACCAACTTACACACTTTAGCAGGTGTTAATAAGTTTGCACTCGTGTTTACACCTTTATTAAATCTGGTCTTAATTTTATAAAATAGATAGCATACTGGGATTTTAAGGTTCGAATGCTCGATGCTAACTTTAGCTGGAGGAACATAAGTGTGTTGTTCTGGATTGTGATTGGTCAGAAGGTGTTGATTGATTTTCTATAAAAGCAGCTCTGACTGTAGCACAGCTGAAATCACAGGTTTATATTAATGTGCTTGTCATATGAATATGTTATTGTTTCTATAGTAACAGCTCATTCAGGTAAATGCACTCAGGTAAAGCAGTAACTACATTTTCTGACATTTTCTGGGCAGAGGAGTTTATGCTTTGGTTTTTTTTTGTCTTATTAACTTCAAGGCAGAAAAGCAAGAGGCTGGTGAAGGAATCACTGTTTACAGCTGCTATAACGTAATATAACATCAAATATAACTATAACAAATATGACGTTGTTTCTTTTTAAAAATGAAAAATTGTAACCGTTGGAAAATTGCTGAGGTATAAAAGGAATAAAAGACATCAGGATATGCTGGACATCCTGTCCTTGATTATTTTTATAAAACAGCAAAGTATGGAGTGTTTATTCCTCATTAATTGGTTGTAGTATATATACATACACATATAACCGTGGCATGTTCAGTAGTATAAAATCAGTGAAAAATCAGTGAAATGGAGTGCATCTCTGCCGTGGTGCTTTTACTGTGTTTGCAGTATTTCAGGTCAATGCTGCTGGGGCCTGTTTCCTCTTTATTAGCAGGATGTGAACAATGAGCCATGCTAGTTAATAGCAAGACCCCAAGAGCTGCCGAGGGAACGTGGGAGCTGGCAAAATGACAATCAATAGCCACACTTCATTTATTTTATATCCATCTGCTCCTCACTTTGCCACGAAAACTGTTTTTCCTCTCGCCGAAATGCACTCACAATGGCTTCTCGAAGCTGAGTCTGTTTATTTAGCATGTTTAGTTTGGCAGCTAGCCCTCGTTGCCACCCTCATTGACAAAGGAGATGACACCTAAACAGAAGCTGAAAGGGTGAACGGGTTCAGGCCGCGGATCTTTCTCCCTGGAATAAAGAAGCGAAGCAGCCGATGGAGCCGACGATACACTGGATTTAGTCTGGACGGTGTGGAACGCCATCTAAAGGAAATAAATATACTGCCTTGTTCTTCTTCAGTAACTGTGTAAAATCATTAGATTGAGATTAACATTCAATATTTTATTAACTGAAAAGCAAAACATAGCACACGCTCCCCTTATCCACGTCTGACAGGACTGCTTACCCTAAAAGATTAAAGTATGGCTTTTCTTTTTCGCTTTTGTGCTTTTTGTGCTTTTTTCCCACATCATGTTACAGAAGGTAGATTAATAAACTCCTAGACACCGTCTGAACTGAAAAAAAAAATTATCTCCGTATTAAGTCTAAATTATCAGCGGCATCTCATGCTGTGTTTATGTCTGTGTTTCTTTAAGATGGTGGATATTTTTGCAGGTCTTCCAGCTGAACACACCGACCCATGTAATTAAGGACATCAAATACAGATGTGCAGATGTTTACAGTTTTGCTGAAGCATTAACAATTTTTAACACTTTGCTACAGCAATACAGGAGAAAACTACACTTTCTTCTTTTGGAGCTAAATTTGAATAAAATACACCTGAAGGAAAATCTGATTCACTGAAGGGGAAAGGACGTTGGACGCTTACTTTCGCTTTGCTCTGACTTTATCTTCATGAACGTTAATCAATGAATTAGTGAATCTTAGCTTCCTGAGCCAACAAAAAACAACTTTTTACACTTCTATGTCCATAAACAGGTCGTTTAATAAGTATAGCTGTAGAGGAAAATGTGCTTAGTTTGTGTATTAAAAGTTGAAATCTATATTTACTATAGCATATAATTATATACTTTATTATCGGAAACATCTGATGTGCACTTATCTTCATTTTGTAAAGAAATTGGATAAAGTAAGATTATACATTCTGCCGTTTGTGTATAAATTCAAACATTTCTGTTAAAAATACTGTACACAATTTTATCATGTACTGTATGTTGTTAGCATGGAGCTAAGGTTTATGTGCTAAAATTCTTGTTAGTGTTAGCGTTAATCCTCAATAATCAAACAGGATATGAAAATATTTATTCAGAAATTAATCGTAGGAGCATTTACACAAGAAATGTGGTCTTCATGAAGATCCAGTTAGCTGATAAAAATAAAAATGTTTTTATGTTTTGACTCACTAATGTGAACTTTGATTGATTTAAATCATATATGATATTATTATATTTTTGTTTCATATCAGTAACTGGAAACACCAAAACAAATCCATAACTTAAGATAAGTAAGACTAGCTGTTTAATAAGGACAAAAGTAAGTTTAGTGTTCTGTTAGTTTGTTAGTTTATGTATAACTAACATGTTAATGTTAGTTTGTGTTTATGTTGGCTGAAACGCTGCATTGGCTGAGCTGCATTATTGGAAGATTTAGCGCATTTAGGAGGTGCTCTTTCACTGTTTCTCCACCATTTTTCAGCTCTCTATTCTTTTTATGGACTTTTGTGGCCATTGTTAAATGTAAGTGTGCCGAGAATGTGCTTGGTAATCTATGGCTGATTGGCATTTTTCAACATATGCACGTGAGTATGAAGAAAATTAGTTTAAATTTGACTTGACCATGAAAACATTTACAATGAACTCAACTTTATTAAAAGATAGATAAATTGAGCTCGATGTCTGCAGACGTTCTGTTTGCAGAACGTGGGTCTAGAAACATCTGGCCAGACTGTTTTGTCCTGCTTGAGTCTCATTGTCAGTCTAGCAGATGGATTCTTTAAACATCACCTACTGTAATTAATTACATGTCAACTTAATGTATAAAATGACAAACTATTGAAAGAATAAAGATAAATCACAGCTCAGAACATCTACTGTACCCTTTTTACACTGAGTACGGCATTTTTCAAGAACTGAGCATGGTTCTGTAATGAGGTGACCCGTTTGCAGGTCTGGTCCTGATTGGCTCTGTCGGGAACCGATCTCCATAATCAGGCCATGCAGTGGGTGTCTCTGGGAAAAAAGAAAAAAAAATGCTGCAATGGGCCAGGCCGCTCGCTCGCCTCAACACTACACACTGCAATCAAGCTGCTGATTCGAGGTTCCGCTATACATCAGCTCTTCAGAACTGTTCCACTCCGGACAGAGGAGGCAAACCACATATTACTGTACAGTACAGTCGCTATGCTGCAAACACTCCCGAGCCCAGATTAGCAGCACAACTATACTATTGATTAATTCAGTCATTAAACGATAACATAATAGAGCTCTTAAGAACATCACTCTTTCCCATGAATGAATAATTAACAGAAATCAAGCAAGAAATAAATCACTGAGTCATGCCACTATAGGCAAATAATCAGTTACAGGTCAGTCGCAACAGCACATCCTGAAGTGTTTTATTCCCCTTATACCACAGCAGCTCGTTTTATTTATTAAAGGATAGGACATACTTTTTTCTGTTCATGGTTACATTTAATATTGTGGAATGTCTGTTTATCAATTCATCCGCTTATAACTAAACACTGTATTCAGATAAACAGATATAAATGCTGTGCAAAAATGATTTTAGAGCTATATCACTCCACTAAAATAAAAAGAAAATAAATCAATTCAATTAAGCAAACTAAAAACCAAAACACATTAGTGAGGGGTGTATGAGAAGTGACAAGGCCAAAAAGGATACACATGAAATTCAGAAATATGGCAACAATAAACATAAACAATGTGCAGAATATACTCTACATCTCCAAAGTGGGAGTGGTCTAAACTGTTGTTTTTTTCTTTTTTCTTTTTTTTGTTGTTGTTGTTTTAGCCTGATTTGATCTTTTTATTTGTTTTTTCAACATCAAATATGGGTTCATATTTAATTTAAATAAATAAATAAATAAATAAATGTGCATTGTAAATTTTTTTGTAGGAAACTTTAAAAAGGTCAGAAAGGTTAATATTAAAAATAAATACATCAATCAATCAATAAATAAATCAATCAATAAATAAATAAATAATAAGCCACACCCCCACTTTGGATATGAAAAAAAGATTTTTAGCTTCACCACGTCTCTCACTAACGTTTTTTTTTTTTTTTTTTTTTTTTTTTTTTGGAGGGGGGGCCCCTTTGGTTTGCTTTATTTATTTGTTTATTTATTTATTTATTTGGAATTGAGCCTGGAGATTATTACCAACACAAATGAATTGTAATATTACACCATATTAACAGTGTGAAGGAGCAGCTTTGCTTAATTTCACAGCAACTACACGTACAACAATCCAGCCAGTACACACACACACACACACACACACAAGCTGACCTTTTTTATCCATGCAATGCAATGCTAAATTCTGTGAACGTTTCATTCCAGCCCAGAAATGCCAGCGCCATGTGCTTTCACACTGTTATAGGAAACACAAAACTAAAAGAAAAAAAGAAAAAAAGAAAAAAAAGTTCCTGATGGCATTCAGGCGAGTGCTCAGACTGCGTCCTGGATATTCTCCAAAAAACCACTGATTAAACACTGATCTAGAACATATGACTACTCACTAATATTGCTTACTGACTTTTACGCTTAAATGGAAACTAGCGTCAATACCAACAAGCTGAGATGTCCAAATCAGCTAAAGGAAACAAAACCACGCCAGACGAGAGTGAATTAAACTTCCGCATCTGATATTCAGGAGCCCTGTGCAAAGGTGTGAGGTTACACGAGCATATTAACTTCCCAATCTGCACTGGATCAAATCCCTCTCCGAGGTGAACACCGGAGATAACGCACAACACGGCCCTGGACACGCAAACAACAGACCATGATTCAGCGTAATTAATGATGCGTTTTACTCATTGTGCTAAAAATAATTCAATAATTTGTGCGTAAACAGAATCAGAAGGCTTAGGATGTGCATGACTCCTATAGCATTCGTGTACATGTCAACAATACTGCAGTTAAACTAAAACAAGTGCATTTGAATGTATGTCACTAAAATATCATATCACAAAATTTGAAGACATTATTACGATGTACAACAGGTCACTAAGACTGAGTGTTGCTTTAGCGCTGATAACGTTACATGCCACACAGTTAGCTAGTAAACTAGCCGGCAAAGTAATGCTCAGTGTAAGCCGGAGAACTTACTCACATTAAAACCTAACAGTTTTGAATCGAATTTGAATAGTTTTGAATCAGAACCGAATTATTTTGAAGATGCTTTGATCTGAAAGTGTGTGTGGAATTGAACAAGACATGACACGAGTAAGCTAACAGAACCCGCAAAGTGTAAACTCTTCTGTCTCATTTCCTGCATCTGAAACCTTAAAGCAAAGCGCTGACACTGGAGACTCCTTCCATAAATCTCCTTACAGAAAACTTCACCATATCAACAATTTTTTTTTTTGTTTATGAGGAGCATCTGCTGTACAAGTCCCTGTAAATGAGCTGTTACTATAGTAACGCTAACACATTAATATCAGTGTGTGATTTGTGCCTGCGCTACTGTTACAGTAAATGAATCAACCCCTTCTGACCAATCAGAATCCAGAATTCCACAGTGCTGGGGTGTTGATTCACGGATTTGATAGAATGTTGTGTGGAGGAAGGATTATCTCAGATTAAGAGATCAGAAAAGATTGCTCTTTCACTGGCTCGACTCAATTAATACACACACAAACACAAACACACACACAAACACACACACACACACACAAACTCAGCGCCCATGCTGAGTCTTTGGCTGCCTGCAAATGAGAGCAGCTGATCTAATAAAATATGACATTGAATTAATTAAGGGAAGAAGACTAATAAAGAGTTCAGGTCATGTTTACAATGGATCAGAATGTTCACCTTTGCACAGGATGAATTTGTGAGTCATTACGTTCATCTCATGTAACAAATGAGAGAGTCAGGACATGACAGGACCTACACACAGAGTCTGCAGAGCCTCGTCTACGAGTCATACCTGATGTCCAAACAGAGGTCATCTATTTCTAGAGAGATCAAAAACAGTAAAATGTCTAGAGATCTTATGGTGCGAGTGATGGAACTGTAAGCGTTTGCCCTTACAGAGTCATCTGGTTTGGTTTGGTTTCACGTTGCACTTAATTAGATGAATAAAACAGCACAAAAAAAAAAAAAAAGGTTGGCTAAGCGTTGTGTGTAGAGCTGACACCATCCCTGTAAAACCCTCCCATTCATTACTCAGACACACGGCAAGAAAAAAGTAAACAAACCTTTACCAAGTGAGAGGAAATCTCAAAAATCCAACATTTATTGCAAATCTGCTTTGGCTCCCTTCACATCCTGCATCTACCTACAAAAACACACAACGTATTTGATTCACTCCATTCAGTCGAATGGATTCAGAGTCGAGTCACTTTTTCAGTAGAGTTCACTGAGAAGCAGACACACACACACCTCGCACACATGCTCTCGGACCCGAGTGTGATTGCCCTTTAAACACACTAAACACTGCATATGTGGAAGCACCCTAACAGCACTTCCTGTCTCTCCTGTCAATCAGAATGATCCTGGATAATTCTGTGTGTCTGTTCACGGATGTAGAAAACGGTAGGTAGTGCTCTCCTGAAAGTGTGTTCAGCTGTCCTTAGCATATGCTGAAAAGACGCGGTGTATTCATGAGTACTGACGGAAGCACACGTCAGTCCCAGGTTGTTAGCGGTAATGCAATGCCAAGACTCGGCTAGCAAGCGGGAATGAGGAGAAAAAGTAAACAAACATCTAGAGAGGACTATCCGTATATCCAAAACTACATCATAATACACTAATTTGGAAATTTTGCCATGTTGTGTTCATATATAAAAACCTATAAAATAGCTTAAACCCCAAAATATGTCCTTCATTGGGTAAAAACATCTGTACTGCACTTTGCTCATTGGTTTCACCTCCTACGCAATCAGGCGCACTTCACTCACCCACTTAATGAAAGATATTTATCTACAATATGTTAATTTTTTTTGCTACATCTTCAGTACACTTCCATGTTTACGAATGCGGAAGCCCAAGTTTCAAAACTTCAAGTCAGATGGTGAACAACAGCTCGCAGTCATGGCAGCATCTCCAAATGCACAAAAACTTCCTGCAAACATCTGTACTGGAGCTTTCACTCATTTCCCATCGAAGTGCTTTGAGAAAGAAATGGCTTCATGCTGAGAGTGATGAGGATGAGTGTTTAATGATTTTACAAAGCAGCATGTAGGCAACATTTCAAATAATCTACTACTTGAAAACGTCTCTGGCTTGGAGCTACACCTTCACGATTTGAATCATCAGATCAAACATCTGCAGTCAAATGTTTCTGATAAAGATTTCCAAAAAGTCAGAAGATTATTTGTGCATTCAGGGTCGCTGTAGTGATTGTGAGCTGTTTTTGCTGCCATTGATATGACAATAACGAGGTGGTAAAAGTGATCAAGCAGTGCTGAAGGTGGAGGAAGTCAAGTACCAGGAAGTGTGACCAGGAAACAGGAAGTAAACAGAAAAAAAAGGGCATGGATTCACTGCAGGAGATAACAGGTTCCTCTCCAACGCTTCAACTGGTGTGGAAATTAAAAAAAAAATCAGTTTTTCTATTTTTTCAGCTCGTCTGTAGCCCTTTTGTTCGGCAGCAGATGAGGTCAGAGGGTTAATGCCGATTTAACAAGCAATTAATTGTAAGCTGGTATCTCGGAAGATGAGCAAATCTGCACTGAGGATAAATGATTTTTTTGGGTGGTTTGTTCTCAGGTCTGATGAACGGTTAATTGCTCCGGTTCTCCTGGGCACATGTTGATGATGTCATAGCGGAACAAATGTGAGTCAGTAATGACTAGTTTCTTTCTTTTTTTTTTTTTTATTTCCAATTATAATGGATGAACGAAGGTAAAGTTCAGGCAAAGCCACTCAGGCTGAGCTCCTGATGTCAAAACATTACATGTTATTATATGATGTTCAAGAAAAAAAACTAAGACACATAAACTAGAGAAGAAACTTTTAGAAACAAGTGGAAGATCAGAGAACAATGAACAAACCCCAAAGATCACGGACATTATCCATATACGTATATAAGGAATAAAACAATCCATGTAGTGCTGTTTTAAGAAAATAATCAACAAAGGGGTGATGTGATGAAGCGGAGTCAGTTTTAAATTAAACAATGACGTCATACTTTTTATCCAGTTATAGTTGCATTTAACATTGTGAAATGTCCAAAATAAAATGCAGCTTGTCATGTTACTGAGGAACCTCAAAGCGTAATCTTGTCTGTCCTGAAGATGCCAGAAAACCTTTTTAAACTTACAGCTTTACCTCTGATTGTTACAAAGTGCTGAAACTGGAGACTCCTTCCATAAATGTTACATAAACACATTAATTCTTACACGAAACTTCACCATATCAATGATTACACGTTTTTATTCTGTTCATGCGGAGCATCCGTCATACGAGTCCCTGAGAATGAGCTGTTACTATAGAAACGGTAACATATAGGAACCTGATTTGTAGCTGCAACACCTCCTGACCAATCAGAATCCAGAACCCGACAGCACTGTGGTTTAACGTGTGATTACACATTACGAAATTGTGCACAGACTGAAAACCTGTCCATCAAAGCAGTTATTAATTCAGCTCACAAAAAGTGCCACTCTGGATCATGTACTGGATCATGTGACCTACCTGTGCCCTGTCCACCTGCCACATCCTGTCTGACCGTCCTCTCCTCAAACATGAACACTCTTTGTCGAAAAGCAAAGAAAAAAAAATAAATAAATAAAGCAGATATAGATGGATTTGCATTTACGAGAAATCCACCTCTCCTTCCTGAAACGGAGAGATCACATCTTCCTGCGCTGCATAAGCACATCAGCGCTGAATTAATTTGTCATCTGGGAGCACTAGTGGGGAAACGGAGACGGCTTTACTCACTACACACACTTGTGTTTGTGTGCGTGTGTGTGTGTGTGTGTGTGTGTGTGTGTGCACTCAGGAGTGTGTATAACCTGCCGCTCTATTTCTCTCTCTCTCTGTATGTGTTCAGATCGGATTTCCGTCCTTTCTGAGCTTTTTTTTTTCAGGAGCCGGTGACTTGAGCCGGTGACTTGTGCGCAAATTAAATGGAGAGACAGAAAAATGTATTATTGATGCAGAAGGTTGGAGTGTGTCGCTCACAGAGGCAGCTCAGGTTCCCACACGGGGTAATTAATCCACCGCAGGGAGCTGGACATGAATGGACGGAGGACGGCATGGCTGTCTTTCTATCACTACTTTCTATCTCCCTCTGTCCTCTTTTTCTCTCCATCTCTCTCTCTCTCTCTCTCTCTCCAGATAGTGCACTACCTATACCAGCCTGAAAATAGGTCACCTGCCTGGGGCTTACTGACGTGTGTGTGTGTGTGTGTGTGTGTATACTGTTTTAAAAAACAGGGCACATTTTCTGCTACATGTGCAGAGGAAGTACAGGTGACTCTAAAGTCCGAGTATAGAGTCTAAGTCCACATAGTCCAATATCTGTTATAAAGATTTTTTCTACCTCTTTCTCTTGCTCCATTTCTGAAAATAATGACTGGATAATAAAAAATATGGCTAATATCAAGAGATACTTGCATCATTATATCATTAATATGATGATTATATAAAAATGATTCGATGCACTTAAATGATTGAAGTAGGAAATAAAAAGAAATGAAAAAAATGTTCAAAATGTGGCTCATAAGTGAAATTAAGCTAATTCAAACTAACCCTTCATGAATCTACCTTCAGAAACTACTACTGGATTTTTACTGACGTGATCGGAGGTTGTGTTGGTTGCACCAAATGACCACGTCCTGAAAAAATCCCTGGTGTAAAATTCCCCACATAGAGGAATACAAACCCAAGCAGAGAAGAGACAGGATTAAGATTGGCCTTTAAATACAGCAAATGAATATCCAAGTGCAAAAATAATCCTACTAAGGTCTGAAGGTGAGCACCGGCTGGAGAATGGCCGTGCCGCTCTGGAGAGCTGGGATAAAGAAAAAGGGGTCACTGGTGGCCAGAGGGTAGAGCTAACCCCCCTCGGAGAACTCTCACCTCTCGTATCGTAATCAGGAAGGTCAGAAAGAGAGAAAGAATGAAGTAGAGAGAGATAGAGAGAAAGTGTATCAGAGAGTGCTCTCGCCGTCAGAATCTGGAGTTTAACCAGCAGTGGATCTTGACCATAGATTCTGTGTTGCAGGACGACGCTAATGACAACGTAGCCTCAAACAAAATGGCGTCCAGAGGCTACAACTCTTGACTTATGCTACAAGCTACTATGCAGTGAATTTTTATAAGCAGTAATAAGCAGCTGAGAGTCTATTACATGGACAATACTTGCGTATTATTTTGGTGCATTTCTACTTTATTTGATTTTAAAGAAAAATTTCCAAGAAAAAAAGCATACTTTTTTACTCTTTATATTTTTATTTAGACCTTCAAAGTTCTCGTTACAAATCTCAAAAGTCTTTTCTTCTCTCATCCAGCCGATGACTGTACGCTATACATCAGTCGAATGGGCTCAGTTTAGCATCCAATAATTTCAGCTTAGCATCCAAGTTCATCAGCGTAGGGAAAATAAATCAAGAATCATGCCAGTTTGTCACCGGCTGTGTGACCTTTTCAATGCCATACAATGTAGTTAGCTCTATAGCTATCCCTGTGTGTGTGTGTGTGTGTGTGTGTGTGTGAGAATATTGATATAATCCACTGGACTGCAGTGTTGAACGTGAGGATGAGCGGCCCGGGCTGTACCACAGTAAAACGTTTCGATATGCTGGAGTTAGCAAACACTCATATAAAATGACGTGTCTCCTTTTACCTCTCTAGAAGGAATGACCTCCATCTAATTTGAAAAATAAATGTTGAGGTACTGTAGGTTTCACTAATTTTCTAAAGTCAACCAGCTATCTTTAAAATTAGCCTGTTTTCTTTGCTAATGCCAGATTAGATTAGCACTGACTCCAGTAGCTAACATTACTGAATATGCAAAAAACTGAAATTCTAGCTAAAGGTAAATATTTAACTTACAGAAATTGAATGATGTTTTCAGGTAAAATGGTGAAATTGCTTTAAAATCAAAATAATCTTCACATGAAAACATTAACATTAACATAATTAGTTAAAAACATTTACTTTTTACTTTTTAAGACATTTAAAAGTAGCAATTTTTCCCCTTTCACTTCAGCACATTTTTGGCTGAATACTTCCACTTTTAACCGAGTAAGATTCTGAAACATTATCTATACTTTCACTCGTTTTGCTCGTTTTGCTCGTGCCTTTGTTGGACTGTGCTCAATGCAGCAGGTAAGTTTCCTGAAGAGCTAATATTAGCAAAATTTCAGCAAAATTTCCAGACCAGCTACCGTACATCTCAAAAAACCCAAACCCAAAATGTTGAGATGTTGGAAAACAGCCCTTACATGGGGAAAGAAGGTTAGCGTGATGTGCACACATTTCTGATGCTTATGTTCCATAATCCCTCTTTCTCCTTCTCTAAATCTTTGCAATAGAAATGATTTGTGTACATCATAATCACACCGTCTGCACTTACACTTTCCCTTTGTTTGTGGTAATTTATTAGATTCTGATTATTTGCTGTAAAAGAAGATCTTAGTAGCTGCTGAGTATTTTAAACTAGCTCAATCTGGTGTAAAGATTCCCAACCTGGCAACCCTTGCCCTCTGCTCCTCCCCCTGAGCATGGGGCAGCGTGATTCCTGCCTCAGTGTTCTCTTTCAGTGCTTGTTGCAGTTCCTATTTTTGACCACTAGGTGCAATAATAACTCTGTGGCGCTGAATGGGGCAGTGAGCACGCTGGGCTACGATCACACGACATCTAGAAAAGTGACAAATCGATGGAACATCAGCTTTTATCGGTCAAATAGCAATATTTTTTAAAATCATCGGTCACTCAAAAGTGAAATGTAACTAACAATGTATGGAGTTGTGAATGAGGACGAGTGTGCTGATATGAGGTACACAGTGCATGTTTAATATTAAGGGGAGTGTGTGTGTGTGTGTGTGTGTGTGTGTGTGTGTAAGAGCGAGAGTAGGCGTTTATAAAAGAGTGGGTTGGAGTAATGAGTTATAACACTCATCCCCAATATCTGTCCTTCCAACACAAGTGCTTTTCAAGTGCTGAAACGATTTCACTCTATTTATTACAGATACAATCACGATTTCAGCACCAGAGACACGGACTGAAAAATATATTACATTTCATTACACACAATCGTCGTTTTATTATATTTACTGATTTATATCTAATGAACTAACGAACGTGCATTACACTTTATTTATTCATTTATAAGATGCTCTTATACAGATAGATCATAATCCAAGAGTGATATAGATTTTGTTTAAGGAATAAAACATAACAACACACTCCATGTCATGCAGTTATTGTAAATAAATAAGTGATGAGGTGATGTAATGAAGCAGAGTTACTGTTACCAAAGTTGATTACTTTCCTATAACAGCACGTCCCCAAGTGTTTTATTCCCATATTTCAATTATATTACTAGTCATAAATAATAATGACAACATAATATGGTTCATAATGATCTGGGCAAAAGAGAAAACGCTTAGATACTTGCATGTAAATATACACAGGGACTAACACACACACACACACACACACACACACACACACAAATAGCAAAAAGAGGTTACTTCCTCTATTTCAGTAACAAACAATGTAATAAGTAATAAGCATTATGCTTTAATATTTGTGTTATGGAGTTAACACATAATAAACACAAATGATCAATCAGCAGACCAAAAGAGAACACACTTAGATATGCGCACACACACACACGCGCACACACACACACACACACACACACACGCATGCACACACACGAGCACGATATGATACCAGTTATTAGTAGTAATATATAATAACAACATAATAAGTATTGTAATAGTCTTGTAATAAGTGCTCAATCACACACTTAGGTACACACACACACACACACACACACACACACAGAATGAGGCTATATATTTATACACGGCAGTATTGTGTAACGTCTTGTGCAATATCTGTTTTTTCTTGTGTGTGTGTGTGTGTGTGTGTGTGAGTTTTAGATAAAATATATAAAGGACAAACTGCACCTGCCATTGTAAAGAACATTTTTCAGGAACAAAACGTCCTTCCTTCCCTGTTGCCCTTTTTAAACCTGCCTGAGGATGTACAATAACACAGCGGGGTAAAGGAGCGTGTCTCCGGAGTGGTCGCTAAACTGACCGTCATCTGTAGGATGTGAATTATTCACACATCTGTTTGTGTGAATCATGAGAGGATTTAGGACTGAGTAACATGTTCTACAGTAAGATTCATTACAGAATTAATAATGCATTTTAAATTTTAGAATGAGACAATGAGAAGTGAAAGATATCAAAGGCAAAATAGTGAATATGTGGAATAATAATAAGAAGAAGAAGAAAAAGAAGAAGAAGAATTATCATCATCCCCTAACTAGACAGGAAATGGCGAGTTGTGCAGTATTGACTTAAATCTACATTACGTAAGGAATAAACCACTTCATGTCATGCTGTTACAGGAAAATAATCAACAACAGAGTTGTGTGATGAAGCAGAGTTAAAGTTACTACCATGATACAGTTGATTATTTTTCAATAAGAGCACCTCCTGAAATGTGTTATTCCTCTCACACCACAGTGACTTGCTGATTATTTACATGTTTATTTATTAATGAATGACAAAATGTTTATCCATTTATAGTTACATTTAATGTTTGTGAAACAAGTTGGCAGCTAAACAGCTGTCAGAGCTGCTGTGATAGAAATTAATCAGCACCTTCTGACCAATCAGAATCCAGCATTTAACAGTGCTGTGTTAATGAGTGAATAATAAAGACACCGAGATTCAGAGAATGTCGGTGAATCTTCATGAGCTCTCTGTGTGCCTGAGCAGAAACATCACTTCACTGCGTCAGTCCGTCATGTTTAATTCAGAATCGTTTGAGTGACGTGGCTCGGGAAACATGGCGTCGGGGAATTGGGTTAGTGTTGATGGAATCTCAGGAGAAATCTCATGTTTTATGTCCATGCCATAGCCGGGTTATAATTGAATGAAACTGAAATGCAAATGAGAAGTCAAGAAAAAGGGTTAGTGTTGCACTCGATACTTAACATTAATGATCATCGATTCCATTTGTTTCAGATCAAGAATGTTTTTTTGTCAATCGCTGATTCCGATATTGATACTGATAAAGAAAAAAAAATCACTAATCACAGAACTTGTTATTTAGATTTATTTATGTTTCTCCAGTTTACATAGTGTGTTCATGAGCTTATGTTACTCGACTCGTTCTTTAAATGAAGTTCATTAGCCAGCTATATTAGTTACTTTGATTCGAGTAGGGTTAACCACTCACTTAAACACACACGGCTGAGATTCTCATCTCAGTGAGATTTTAAATAACAATCGCAACTTCTCCACTTCTCCACTCACACCAACCACCGACTGCGACTCTCTACTTGGAGGTCTTCCTTCATATACAACATCTCCTTTACAGAACTTCCAGAAATCCAGCGCTGGCCGGTTCTCCTGAAGTTCTGTCATGTAACTTTCTGACTGAGGTCACTTCACACTGACTCCCTGCTGCAGTGAGAAATCTAATCAAACGCTTGTCTTTGCATTCCAGGCGTCAAAGGGCTCCAGACCACATTATTTATGTAACTGCACACCCACACACTCGCTCAGGTCTCCATCTTCTTGTGTCCTGGCTCCTCTGTGATGCAACAAGCTCTGTTTCTTCTGGAAAGGTCTACAGAGCCACCTCCAAAGACAATACGTAGGATAACAAATCGTTATTTTTTTTCTCTGACATTCAATATCTCTTAGTTTAATCTCAATAGTTTATGCACTTGTCCTTTTTCTTATTCTGGCTAGTTTTCTAGTTTTCTGAACGTATTTGTATTACTGTTTATGCAGTTAGGCTCCAAATTGTAATTTTTGATACAAGCTAGACTAGAGCACTCCGACACTTTGGTGCAAATCAGCGTTAAGCTCTAATTTTAAATCCTTACACATTCTATATATGCTGTTTTATAGTTCGCTGTTGATAAGAGTGCCTGCTCTAATTAATAAATGTCAAAGGAAATGTATGAAAAGATCCGAAGTTTAAATTCAGTCTTACCCTACGTGCACACTAGCACATAATGAGTCTCTTGTGTTGCGTGTACTTTGGCTCGGTGTCAGGCATGTAGGAAGAAAACGAACATCGCCTGTTGCTTTGTCGCTTGTTAATGTGAAAGTTAGTTTAGGGTTGCTGATCCTTATCTTCTTCCACACTTGCTTCCCTCATGACTGTAGCCTGAAATAAACTTTCTGTAAAAGTTCACCAATAAGAACGAGCTCTACACTCCCTGACCCGAGTTCATTACAGAGCTCTTGTGTAAAGTGGGACTTGGGTTTGTCTGACTGAACTGGCAGGGTTTAAACAGAGCTCAGGTTCTTCATCCCTCTTGCCTCACTTTGATGAGTCTCCAGACATCCTGGCTGGAATCACACGTTTGACTCACCCACATAGAGCGCTCTCTCTCTCTCTCTCTCTCTCTTCCTCTAGCACTTGCTTTGTTCTTGCTTTTAGAGATGTCCAAACCAATACAGGAAGATCTTGCCAGCGTTTTAACCCAGACAGAAGAACACAAATCCCCACATTTATAGTGTCTGAGCTCAGGTTGCTGTGGACCTGTGTTGTATACCACAGCACTGTTGAATTCTCGATTCTGATTGGTCAGAAACTTTAACAGCAGCTCTGAGAGTAGGTTTATATTAATGCACTATGTTCACATTTCTACAGTAACAGATCAATCCCAGAGACTTAATCATATGAATAGTAAGTGAATCATTTTGCTCATGACCTTCATCTTTCAGTGCGTCAGTGTTTGAATCAGTGAATCTTTTGGTCATTATTGAGAGTCAGTTCTATGTCTTTCGGCAAATACGTTCGGTATATGAATTATTCCGAGCTCCTCTCTCAAGTGTTTCATTGCAAGCAACAGTGGTCCATGAGGGGCTCCGTGTGAAAATAACTCTTATAAACACAGACATACAAGCACCATGCAAAACAAATTCAGAACAAATCATTTAACTGAACAGACTTAAATGACTGAAAAGACTCAAAAACTACTTCAGGATCCACTTTATTCTGGTCAAGTTTGTGATGGATCTGAAACCAATCCTCAGAAAGCTGGAGGCAAGTCAGTAATACACACTGGGCAGGACGCCAATGCACCGTAGTCTCATTCTGACCTGGGGCATTTGAATATCCGATACACTTACTGTCATGTTGTTTAGGAGACGGAATGAAAACTGGAGAACCCGAAAAAACCCACGCTGATACAGGGACAACGTGAGAAACCCTGCACAGACAGTAACTGGAGCTCAGGATAGAGCCTGGAGCTGTGAGGCAGCAACGCTAACTGCTGCACCACCATGCCGCCCCACTACCCTTTCTTGTCAATGATAAATGGTTCCTGCGGAAGGTGAGGTGCTTGGCAGAAAGTTTTCCTGTGTTTGGCACATGCTAACACCCCGCAGGCTGTCAGGTTTGGATGACGTTCTAATCTGCACCAAGATGCCATTACAGTGGCACACGGCCATATTTCCTCACAGGCTGGATTTCCTTCATTCTGCTTTAGCGTCTTTGACAGATTAGCTTAAACAGACTAGCGTGAGCCGAGATTTGTCATGTTGAAATGCTCAGTGTGTCTCACATAGGCTTCTACACGCCTCGAGAAAACATCACTCATAATAACAGACATCATTTAAGTCTATTCCCGTTCAGCATGTTTCCTTTGACCTCTTTAGGATTTTAATCGGCTTTTAATGCCCTTTTCCAATACGGCGTAAAATATTTTATGTTGAATAATCAAGCATTTGATTGGCATGAAGATCAAGTCTGTGCACTACATTTAAATGAAACATCACTATGAGTGCGCTAACAGCTCCAGAGGTGACGGGGTCAGACCTTATTTTTCCACACTGCTCCATAATTACTATCCCAGATTAAAATAATAAATAGAAACTTCTGCATTTTCATGGAAGATGAAAAATTGATGTGCATTTTATGTAAACATGAACACATCCAGACGAATGCAAATCGCTATTCAGATTACAGCCGGCACGGCCGTCTGTTACGCATCGGTAAATATAATGAACTGGTTGAATTTCATCTTCCAGAGGCCTGTTGGGCAAAACGCCTGTGTCAGGTTGGATATGCTAGCCCAGCTGTGCAGCGGTAACATCTGGATGACACTCCGTTTAAATAGGATAAGCATGGTTAAATGCATTTGTCTCAATTAGACTAAATGCTGTATTTAGGAATTGCACAGAATGAGCATGCAGTCCAGTTAGCCCGAGAATCTCACTCTCTCTCTCTCTCTCTCTCTCTCTCTCTTTCTTTCTAATGCAATAAATGGTAAATACCAATACCATAAATGCATTTTCATGAGTAATAAAATACCAGAATTCATTCTCATCTTCATTCTTCTCATCTAATGAGATGGTTATTAGTTAAAAATATAAAGATATATATATATTTATATATATATATATATATATATATGATAATGGTAATGAGCGAATCTAGATTCATTCAGCTATTTTTGTTGCAATAATAGAAGCTGTGTGTCATGATATTTTACAATATACACATAATGGTCACTAGCAGACGAAATTCTTGAATCTGATTGGTCAGAAGGTGTTGATTCGTTTTCTGTAACAGAAGCTCTGACAGTAGTGCAGCTGAAATCACAGGTTTACATTAATGCACTCGTTCTAACAGGTTATCATTTCATTCTCAGGGGCTTGATGCTCAGCATACAAAGATTTAAAAACATGTGTAATCACTGATTTGTGGAGATGATTTGTAAGGAGGACAGTTATGGAAGGAGTCTCCAGTGTCATGACGACAATGTAACATGACGATCTGCTTTTTTTTTTATTTTTAATTTGTCCAACTTCACAGGAGTGTCACTGATGTTCCACAACTATAAATGGATAAAAGAAAATCTAACTGGCAAATTCCTGTGGTATAAGAGGGATAAAACATGCTGTAATAGGAAAATAATCAATGTTAGGGTGGTAATAGTAACTCTGCTTCATCACACCACTTTGTAGTTGATTAATTTCCTATGACAGCTCGACACGGAGTGTTTTATTCCTTACATAGTGGTCACACTAGTTTTTTGCTTCACTGTTTTCTTACTGTTACTTAGCACACATCTTTGAAAGAAAATAAATAAATACATAAATAAATAAGCAAGCCATTTTGTCTAACAATGTACACTTGATTTTTGGTGGTAAACTTTTTATCTCTTTGTCTGCTCTGTTCACGCTTCCATTAAGTTCCTGATCTCAAAAATCCTTCCTGAGTCAACAAGCGTAGTGATCGTCGTCCTCGTTTGTCATCGCTCACAGCCGAGAGTTTAGATCAAAAGTGGCTGAAGAACATCAGAGACTTCAGTCTCATTTGCTTTCCAGACAAATTGAAAGCATTTCTCATGATGTCACAGCAAACGGATTGCTCCGATCCATTTTAATGTCATTTCTGGCTTCTCATTAGATCTGACAGAATAACCTCATCATGTGAATAATGACATTGCTATCTCACTGCTGCTGCAGATCAATAGAGCGTGCGAACGCTGCAAAGAGCTGCGTAATTTACTTATCTTATTTTCAAAATGCGAAACATAACCCCTGATATTCTTTATATTCCTGACAGGTGACCAATTCTCTCAGGCTTAAACTGATCGAGACAGCATTTCATCGGAAAGTCGGCTCTGCCATCTGTTTACTATCGAATAAACAAAATCAGGACGATCAGGAGAGTTCTCTGTATGAATAGGAGATTAAAATGCAGGAGGCAAAAAAAAAGATCTCAGTAGGCATGTAAAGATTTAGTGACTTGATTTTTTTTTTTTTTTTATTGGCTCGAACGGCAGGTCTCAATATTTATGATAAAAAAAATCATGTATTGGGGAGAAGTTGAGAGGAAAAAGAGACAGAATCAATACAAGTGTCTCTGTGTTAGTAAAGTTTGATTTATTTTTAAAATGTTCTCAATCTCATTTCTTTTAACACTTTTTGTTAAATTAATTCTTTATTTTTGCTTCTCTGTGCCAGTCAGGCAACGTTAAGGAGGCGTGACCACTGTGCTTGTGAATCAGGTCCTCTGAATCAGTGCTAGTGAATGAATTATTATGAATTAGTGCTTGTCAATCAGTGTCTGGAGATCTGGTCTTGTCAATTTGTTCTTATGAATCAGTACCTTTCAATCAGAGCTTGTGAATCAGAGCCTGTGAATCAATGCTTGTGAATCGGTGCATGTGAATCAGTGTCTGTGAATCGGTACTTGTGAATTAATGCTTGTGAATCTGTGCCTGTGAATCAGTACCTATGAATCAGTGTCTGTGAAAGGGCATGTGAATCATTGATGAATCAGAGCCTGTGAATCAGTTTTTGTGAATCAGTGCTTGTGAATTAGTTCTTGTAAATCAGCACCTTTCAATCATTGCTTATGGATCAGTACCTGTGAACCAGTGCTTGTGAATCAGTGCTAGTGAAGCAGTGCCTGTCCTTCCATTCCTCAACTTTTTGACACTTTTAAAAAAATGATTACAAAAAAAAAAAAAAAAAAAAAAAGAAGAAGAAGAATTTCAATGTCTATGACTCACAGAGTTGAATAGTAAAAGCTGGTTCCTATTTCTACTCTTAGCTTTGAAAAGAGTGAGCCTTATCCATTGAAAAGAAAAAAAAAACAACTCTTTTCATATTTCTGTAACTGAATAAACATAACTTGTTAAAGGCATTCTTTAGTTCTGCACTTGGGAGGAAGAATTAATCACTCAGACATGTAGCACGGCTCTGTAATTTAATTTCCTTCTTTTGATTAGTTTCTAAAATGTACGTAACGATCACTGAGATTCTGAATAACTCCTCATTTCTCACAGGCTGCTCCGTGAAAAGCAGATGCGTTTCCTGTCGCACCGATCACAAGGAGCGCTGCTGGTGTAACCATGGCAACAGAGGCAAAGTCTGACCGTAAATGTGTTTCAGTAGCAGGCGAACACAAGCACACTCAAGGACTTCCCAGGAAAAAAATAAATAAAAAAGAAAACGCTGCATTTGGCCAATGGACTGTGGCTAAGAGATGTGACATGACAAAGTTTACCACTTAGAACCAAGAGAGATGCCCGATTCAAGGGCGGACACGTTCAACTTAGAGAAAAATAATCATGTTTTTAAATTATTATGCTTTTCTGGAGAACAAGAGTGTGGAATATTATTAGCGCCGGCTAGAAATCTGTCAAAACACCATGAATTATGCATGTTTAATCTCTTTGAACAAATTGGTACTTCTCCATCTGTTTGCAATATGAAGTGACAGTGTGATGCTTTACTCCTATCATAATGCAAAATATTCCAATGTACTGTCAATGTAGAGTTACAAAATATAAAATGGCTAAATCGTTTTAAAATTTCAGCGTTTTATTTTTTTATATTAAAAGGAGAAGAGGGAATCAGTGCTTGTCAATCAGTGATTGTGAATCAGTGCAGGTGAATCAGCCCCCGTGAATCAGTGCATGTGAATCAGCCCCTGTGAATCAGTGCATGTGAATCAGCCCCTGTGAATCAGTGCATGGGAATCAGCCCCCGTGAATCAGTGCATGTGAATCAGCCCCCGTGAATCAGTGCATGTGAATCAGCCCCTGTGAATCAGTGCATGTGAATCAGGTGAATCAGCCCCTGTGAATCAGTGCAGGTGAATCAGCCCCCGTGAATCAGTGCATGTGAATCAGCCCCCGTGAATCAGTGCATGTGAATCAGCCCCTGTGAATCAGTGCATGTGAATCAGCCCCTGAGAATCAGTGCATGTGAATCAGCCCCCGTGAATCAGTACATGTGAATCAGCCCCCGTGAATCAGTGCATGTGAATCAGGTGAATCAGCCCCTGTGAATCAGTGCAGGTGAATCAGCCCCTGTGAATCAGTGCAGGTGAATCAGCCCCTCTGAATCAGCGCTTGTCAGTCAGTGCCTCTGATGCACTGCCTGTCAGTCAGCGATTGTCAATCAGTGCTTGTGAGTCACTGCCTGTGAATCAGTGCTCATGAATCATTGCTTGTGATACAGTGCTTGTCAACCTTCACCTGTGTATCTCTGCTTATGAATCAGCACCTGTGAATCATTGCCTGTGAATGCTCATGAATCAGTGCTTGCGAATCTCTGCTTGTGAATCAGTGCTTCTCAATCAGCACCTGTCCATCAGTACCTGTGAATCAGTGATTGTGAATCACTGGCTATGAATCAGTGTCTGTCAATCAGTGATTATGAATCAGTAAATCAGCGCCTTTGAATCAGTCTCTGTGAATCACTGCTTTTAATTCAGTGCTGCTTTATCAGTGCTTGTGGATCAATGCTTGTGAATCAGCACTCGTGAATATGGAGTTACAAAACATAAGGTAAATCTATTCTTACGTGATTTCAGCATATTATCATTTTCAGGTGAGAACACACAAAACTGTACATTGAGCATATAGAATTTGTATCTGTGCTCATATCAGCAATACATTGCTCAAAATCTGCCAGATATCCAGTGCTGCACTACCACAAGTGTTAAGCTGTAGAGCCTCTGAGCTGTATAAAGCTCCAAGCTGAGCGAGCACAGATACGCTGTGGAGCTGGGTGGCAATGAGGTGACACCAACTGTGGAGAACTCCAATCACTCCGAGCAGAGCTGAGCAGAATGAACCTTCTCGCCATCCACAGCAGCAGCGGAGCGCGCCAAGCCGATAAGCTGAAATATCAAACGCAACCAGGTGCTACACTTGACTCATGCCTCGTAGACATAACAAACAGGCTTCAGGCTCGACCACGAACAAGGCCAGAAAAATCCACCTATTCGTATAACACATGTAACAATAGACACTTACAGAAATCCAGATTAATTCTCTGTTTTAAATCCAGATTTTGATCCCTAATGAGCAATCCAGAGGTGACAGTGGTGAGAAAAATACTCCCTGAAGTGACATGAGGACGAACTCTGGACTCAAAAGTGAACCCTCCTCTTCTAATTAGCTGAACTTGTTAGGTTATATCCTATTTTGAAAACATGGTGTCCAGATGACACAAATAAATATATCACCCAAAGAAAACATTAAAAACCAAAATTCATTAGAACTCACAAATGTAATATTTTCTATATAAGCTTTAGGTGAGCGACTTGGACTTTTCTCTGATGTGGAACTTGGATTTGTCATCGTCTTGGGCATTGGTCTCGCTAAATATAGTATTGGTCTTGACCGAGAGTTTGTAAAAATAAATTTAAGAAAATGTTTGTGTTGTCTTTTCTTTTCACGTGCACAGAGTTTAGCATGAAGAAACTCCTTCATGTAGAGAGCAGCCTAAACATTGGCACAAGGCACAAATGAAGCCAACTAGCTGAAGTAAAGGCTTGGCCTCGGAAAGGATTTGATGGTTTTCAGTCTCGATCTGGACTCTCATCTGGAATCTCATGCTGGGAAAACTCTTGCTCAAATTCACATTTTTTTTCTACTTCACATTGTGACTAAGAGCCCTGGGATGAGCACAGGACAGTCTTTATCATTACAGCAGCAGTTGTTAGTTTCTGCTCTACAGGACCCAGGTGAGGTTATTCACTGAAGTGAGAGTGAGAGTTTTTGGGAAGTGCAAATCTTTAGGGTTCATGGAAATGAACAGCAAGCGAGCTGAGGGATGGAGAAAAACTTGACAATGCTAAGAATGGGTGAGATTAGCACACCTCTAAACTCAGAGGTTTAGAGGATATACTGTACAAAACGCGCAGCAGGATGCTATTGGATCAAACGCAGCTCAAAAGACTTTGCTTCAACATCGAGCACTGCTTTAGTGCGGCTTTGTGCTGAAAATAAAATTAGGATCAGATGAAGAATTTGATGTGAAACTAATGAAAACTATGTAGGAATGTAAATGAATAGCAATCTAGTTTTTTGGAATGTACAGATAATGTGCTCAGTCAGGTGAGTATTTTTTTTTCTCATGCAGGTGCAAGCAGTCAGTAATGAATGTGATACAAATCTACAATATAGCCTATTCGATGCAATATATTTTTAAAATTTTAAATGATCTAACCAAACAATGCATTTTCAAATGAATTTGCAAACATCAGACCACGATGGTGTTGTAAATATTAAGACCAGTAAAGTTGTGGAGGTTTAGCCACTTTGTGAATAGAGATTGTGCGAGGAAACTAATACGACTGAAGGGCAGGTATTAAATCTGTGTAAATTTCGCTGTGAATACAAAAATGAAAGCATTATTATGTTAAACTTTCTTGAACGGTTCTGTATGTCTCAATACGTCGAAATAATGTGAAAGTTCTTGAAAATCATGACATCACATCAGACAATTGATTGCACAATTGTAACTTCAAAAAGTTTTTTTTTTTTCCCCCGACTTTTCAATGTGCATGCATTGGACCATGTTGGTAGTATAAATATTTAGCTGAGTGAATTTTAACACTATAATGTAAAAAATATTTGGGGCTGCAGTTTAGATTTGTGGTTCAGAAATCGATTCACTTAGGAGCTGAGGTTCGGTTGCTGCCTGTCTAGTTCTACATTAAACCCGAAGTCATTTTAAATTGGTCTCTGCTGAAAGGTGTGGAGGTTAAGTAGGTCCATCCTGGTAAATAAATGATGAATGGAGGAGGGTAATTAAGAACACAGATCAGATGAGGTAAAGAGGACGCGGGCACCACTCTTCTGCTGCTTAAGTAAAACGCAGAAGTCACTCCATAATTACACATTCAGTGCAGGTCTGTACAACACCAACCTTCCACAATTAACCTTCCAAAAGTCAGCCTTTTTAATCTGTGAATTAAAAGATATAAAGTGTGGTGTTGGTTTAAATCCAATACCGTTGTAATAACTCCGAAAAAAATGTCTGTGTCTGTCAAAAAAAAAAAAAAAATCCCAGCTGATTTATTTATTGCTTTTTACAGAGGATTGAGTTGTTCAGATTAAGAAAACAGTATGGTCTTAATGAATATTTAATTTGGGGCTTTTCCACCTAAAACTGATTTGCATTAACTCCATCTTTGCATTTTTAATTCACCTCCAATTTACACAGTTCATGAACAGAGTTTTTGTACATAAATTAATATGACTGAAGGGCAGGTATTAAATTCGAGATGCATTACTTTGTCAAAGTGTCTTGAAAGATATGTTTTTCTATCTCAAAACCAATGACAATGTTCTTGAAATCCTGACTTAAATCATATTAAATATTTGACAAAGAATGTTTGGACAAAAGGTTTTGGTTAGAAATACCTTACTAACACAACACACCCTCATATCTATACTATTGTATTTTGCATTCTTGTGTATCTCCTTTCCTGAGCCTGGGTTACTGTTGTAGGTAGACCCCTTTTTCCACATAGGCTTCCTCCGGGTTCTCCGGTTTCTTCCGGACTTCCAAAAACATGCTGCTAGGTGGATTGGGCATGCTAAATTGTCCCTAAGTGTATGTGTGTGTGTATGTGTGTGTGTGTGTGTTTGTGTCTGTGTGTGTGATGCCCTGTAATGGACAGCTGTAACACCCAGGGTGTATTCCCACTTCATGTGGTGTTCCTGGGTTAAGATCCGCCGCCATCCTGACCAGGATAATGCCTACAGAACTTTTCTTTGCATTTCACCTTCAACATGCCCATTAACTGCATATACTGCATTAGTCTCTTTATTATGGATCTTAAATCAGAACCTCTGTGCATTTTTTATAGAACAGACAGTTTCCCGATGCTAGTTTGTTTTTTTATTTAACTTGGTTTGCTCAGTATATTATAGCAGTCACCATTATTTGAATGTCTGAAAAATTCCGATATGTGTTTCTGAACACTATCGATTGTTTCACCCTTGCCTTGTGACTGATATAGCAGTGCTCTGTAGCTGGAGTGGGCAAATCATAAATAATAATGGCTGTAATTGAAATGGAACGGTCGTCCTATCAGGTCTGCAGTTCGAAGGGTTTAATTGATCCCTGAGCTTCAGCCGGATGCCAACGGATCACCTGGAGAGAGAATCAGCTCTCGGCCTCGATGCCACATTGGAAAAGCTCAGATCTTGGCTGCTCAATTGTGAATCATGAAAGTGGACTGATATTTGCCAAGATTATGAATACACTAGACCTGTTAGCAATCATATAGATTGATACTGGAATGGCATTTGATAATATCCTGTTTGGATTAAGTTACCAGCTGAGGCTCTAATGAAAATGAGAATATTAAACTGCTTGGTGTTGAAAGTAACTTTCAGTTTGAGTACCGTCCACTTTTAAGCCACAATCGCTACTCACTACGCTGTAATTTTCTTCATTTAAAATGGAGTAATTGCAGAGCCATGCTGTGGTACTTGAGACGGTGCACAGTTTCAGCTACATTATCAAAATGCTACGTGTAGGCTGAGAGAGTCATGCAGTCTGTATACATTACTGTTCATTTAAAATGCTCCGGAAATCAAAATTGGTGTTTCAGAGCTTTTTGTACTGGTGCCGTAGTGTTATGGACACCAGTGTGATAGCTGTGGAGATATTCTTGTTTTCCTGTACTAGTCTTGTTTTTCCATCTGATTAAATGCTCTCTAGAATGCATATGTCCCGCTCCTGGGGGTGTGCCTTGCTCTACAGTAGCAGCTTGTTAGTAGTTAGCTTGTTAGTTGTTCCCGCACATTACTCCGAGCTACAGTGATCATTTGGTGGAGAATAAATGGTTGGAGTTTATTCATTTGGAAGAGGGTGGAGTTTGTGCGAGTTTTGATTTTCCGAAGGAGTGTTTTACGAGCTGTTCAATGCCGAAAATGTTGTTACCTCAGACTGATCAAAGTTATTGTCTTGATACACCATCAGGCTTCTCCATTAAGAGCCAGTAATATCATTTATCTATGGCTCAGATGCATCAGATGGCTCCTGGTGACGCCCCTGCAGCTGTCTGTCACCATCGGCGCTGTTGACGCTCCATTCAAACATGTGTGGCATCATTCCAACAACACACGGCATCCTGTCACTAAAATATCATCCTGGTTAAAGTGGACAGGCGTGGGTGAAATCAAGAAGCTCTTGTTAAACTTAATAGTTGCTCAGCAAACAGTGACGAGTTTGTTTAGATTTGTTGGGAGGTTAGATATCGCTAATGTCTGTTCTGTAAATCAGATCAGAACAGTGTCACTCTGACCTCCTGTCAGGAAATACATCAAATCAGGGAATCAAATCAGAGCTCTCAAGACATTTTTCAAGAGGATTTTAATACTCTTTCTCATTAAGAATGTTGTTAGTGCATGCAAAACATGGACGAATTCCTCAGCGGATTTGATGCCGAATGTTCAAAGTTACGTGATGGATATTAATTCTGTTCAGTGTCTCAGTTCATCTCTCTTTCTCTGTTACTCTCTGCTTTCTCTCTCATGGTTCCTTTATGCTCCACAGCTTTTCTCTTGTATGTAATTACACAAACAAAAGCATTAATTACAAAAACAACAGCATTAGAGACAGTTAATTGCGTTTACTGCCATTCATTTTCAAGCCAAACAGATTAGATCTGTCTAACTCTTCAATGGTGGCCACATCTTCTGTGCAAATTGCTGACATTCATATCATTCCCAAGCATTTTTATTTCCTTTGCCAATGCAGTGTAATTAACCAGACATAACAATATATCTATTACATCTCATCTTTTGTCATTTTCTTGCAAATATATCAATTTCTTTATTCCTGTGCTCTGTGTTGGGTTAATTATGCAGGCAGAAGTATCAGCTGAATTGTTTCCATGGTGTACGCGCTGTTCCTGCCCGGAGGCGGTAGAGTGCCATGGCACTATCTGAGAAACCTATAACCCAGGACCTCAGAGACGCGTCGCTTCCTGCTAGACCCCGGGCATTTTCCTGATCGCTCCGTTCCGAGGTGTGTGAGCGCTCCATCCAGAGACCTAAGGGCAGTTCTTGTCCAAAAATCCACAGATTTTGTCCCAGTTATGTAATAAGTTTCTGATAGGGCTATAGTTAAGACCACAATTGTCAAATTCAAGATAAGTCCAAGATTAGGACTAGCCAAGAGTCAAGACCAAGGCTTCTGGCGGTACTGTCCGAATCCTGGTATTAGACATCACAATGGTCGTCTTAACTACAGCCCTACCTGAAACATACAGAATATTAATATGACTGGGTCAAAGTCTCTGAATTTTTGGCTAAGAACTGCTTTTAGGTCTCTGGACTGAGTGAATACAGAGTCTTAAGGAGTTAGAGGCCAAGTCAAGATTGAGACCAAAACTGTCAAAACATTTTCTTTACTTCCCCCAGTTGTCTTCACTTCTTCATTGTTCCAATGATTAGGCTGCTTTCTATGTGAAGGTATTAGTTTTTGTATATATGAATAGAAAAGACAGCACAAAGATTATTTTTTTTTTTACAAACTCTCAGTCAAGACCAAGACCATATATAGTGGTGTAGGTTTATAAATTTGGTGCAGTACTCTGTGGGACAACTGGAAATGAAGAAAGATTTTCTCTCCACGTCCAAGTGGCTTTCCTCTGGGTTCTCTGGTTACCTCCCACCTCCCAAAAACATGCAGCTGGATTGGCTAATAAAAAATTTCCATAAGTGTGAATGTACACTATGGTTTGTGGACACCTGATCATCACACCCATATGTGGGCCTTCCAAAAACGTTTGCCACAAATTTGGAAGCACACGATTGTATAGAATGTCTTTGTGTACTGTAGCATTATGATTTCCCTTCACTGGAACTAAGAGGCTGAAACCTGTTCCAGCATGACAATGCCCCTGTGCACAAAGCGAGCTCCATGAAGACATGGTGTGTGAAGGTTGGAGTGGAAGAACTCGAGTGTCCTGCACAGAGTCCTGACCTCAACCCCACTGAACACCTTTGGGATGAACTGGAACACCGACTGAACCCCAGACCTGTGAATTACAATTTTCTAGATGACAAAATCATCTTCTTTAAAAGAACATCAGCTTTTGCTAAAGAGTCTCATACTTTTCATCACTAAATGTGACCAAGAAGCTACTTTCACACAAAAACACTGTTAGATTGATATTTCTGATATTGGCGATAAATTTACTTCAAACAAATCATTGTAATAACACCTAAAGACATGATACCATGAAAGTTTTATTTTTTTCAATCAAGTGACAATATCTTGCTAAAAAAGTGTTCAAAAGTTTGTATGTTTCTTGGTTTTCAGCTAAAAACAAAAAGCAGTGTAACAGTTCAATGCAGAGATTCTGAAGCTTGTGGCCAGAAAAGTGTACACCAGCTATTAGATACTCTGTGAACCATGGACAGTAGTTTTAATCTCTGAAGCTGATACTAAAACTATATATGCATCATACGTAAGTAAAAGTAGCTAAGATGTGCAGCTGTTTCAGCGGCCATTAGAACTCATTTCAGGGCTGTAAAAGTGTATTAGTCTGAAATGAGGAAATGAATGTGGTTTTGTTGCATATTGGTATTGTGAATAATATTTTTCTAGAGTATATTTGGAATTATATGATTGTTTCAGGTCTAGAAAACAACATTTTAAGAATTACAAACAGCAGCAAAGGTTAGCAAATCACTTTATATAAAGTCTGTTGTAGGAAAGTTAAGAGGAAAAGGAATGAGAAACGCTTTTTCAGAGTAAGGCAGCACAGAGGCTTATTCAGGTATTTCACAGACCAGATAGCTGTAGTCCAGACGGAGCAGATAGTATGGAAACTTCTAAACGAACATACAGTGAAATGGGCTCTTATTGTCCTGAGCTGGCCAGCAGGGGGCAGCATGAGCGAGCACAGCACAAAGCAGGGATGCACAAAAAAACTTTTCAGTTATGAAACTAAAGTTGGTTGAAGTACCTGCCCAAAGTGCATTCCCTATGCAAAGGATTTGAAACAAAATATGTGATAAGCATGGAACCGCATTCAGCATTTTCAACAGGATTGCTTGCCAAGTTCTAGCAGATGCAGAATTTGAATCCTGGCTCCATGTCATTGCTGCATTGTTCATTAGTCTGAGGAGTGTGCTTTTGAGAAGTTCAGTAATTGCACTCTGTGCTGCTTTGGTACCCTTTGGCATTCTCCCCAGCCTTGGCATGCTTGCCATTCAGATAACGAGAGGTGTCAAGAGGGGTTTCTGAAGCACCCAAGGTTCTGCATGCACGTCATCTCCGGCTCCTCCAGCTCCGGCGGAGCCGAGCGTGCTCCCTGCTGATAAAGACATCAAGAATAGATTTCACCACCGCACACACTGCTCCATTTAAGAACCACTGAAGGTTTACTTAATTCCTCTCTCTCCCTCTGTCCTCTTTTCTGTTATTCTTTATCCATTTATCTTTTTTTGTTCAGTTCCTTGGCAGTACCGATGAGGATCTACGATTGCGAGGCTTGCGTCGCGTAGGCGAAGACATTTGGCATAAAACAAGGGTGAAATGAGAAACAGGCTTTTGTTGCTGGAGGCAAGACTTGTGTAAAGATAAATAACAATTTCCAGAGATAATCTGAGCAATCAGAAGGCATTGTGAGTGAAGGATTGCTCTAAAACTACCTTAATAACGGACAATTTATGAAACTATACATATGAAGTCGTTTCGTAAATCGTTCACAGAAGCATTTCGGCAAGAATTGTGGTGAAAATCCAGTCCAGTCCCTCCTGAGTTCATGTAAATTTTCATATAAGGAGACTCACTAATGTGAACCTCGACTGATGAGCTTCAAACTGGATAATCAGTGAATTAGCACATGCCATGCTTAGGAGGCACTCTTTCACCGCTGTCGTTTTCAGCTCTCTGTGAGCTCTGGCTTTTTATGGAATTTGATGGGTGTGGCTAAATGTAAATATGCCGTGATTGTGCTTAGTATTTACTTGCAATATTTCAACATTATGAAGAAAATCACTGAAATCTGGGGGGAATTTTTAATTCAGTTTCACCTATGAAAACATTTACACACACATTTACTAAAAGGTCGAAAATGAGGCTCATTGTTTCGTGGAAAACCAAAAATCCTGCAAATGCAGCACTCATTAACACTCTTTCAACCTGACAAACAACTTTCAACCTGACAAACTGTTATCAGGGAATTTAACCAGATATCACACCTGTGCATTATCGTGGATCACACCTCTGCAAACTCACAAAACTAATTGCAATGCTTGTTTCCACTGAGGAAGGTCAAAACAGCATAAACAGCCAATGCTTATTATAATGCCTTCACAAACAATGAGAGAATTTGCATTAGTGTTTGCCGTTTCTGTTATGCATTAATCCTTTTATTGTAATGCAAATCTTTCTATCGGTCAGCATCCTTTCTCCGAACTCACCCAGCTGAACAGCAGCTGTAGCTGGGGTTTTTTTTTGTTCCATTTTGAGAGTTTAAAGAATTGGCTCTGGCTCCTGCAGGGGAAAAAGTGCCTTCAATCAATGCCAAAAGTAACACGCGTCTTTCGGAAGTGTCCTCTAGAATAAACCCGCGAGAGAAATTCAATCAACCTGAGTGACACAAAGGCCCAGTCCCATCAGCTGACTCGGATGGTGCAGAGTCCATTTTTTATCCTGGGCTGAAAATGAAAATGTCCGTTTTTGAAAGGTTTACCGCTTCATTTTGATCAATAACTCTTCCATTCCAGACACTTCTCTCCCGCAGCCTGAAGCTTGTGTTTTAAAGAGCCATGCTGTCTCTGTAATTGTGCTTCATCTTCATGCTTACAGAATGGTTGGAGAAGTAAATATTCATACTTGTGTGTACATACAAGACTGTCTCACTGTCTTCTAACGGCTCCTAGATGTGTCCTTTCTTTCAGCTGAATATATCGCTGCATTTCACAAAGCCATACGTTTCTATAAGTGGAGAGATGAGGGGCGGTAAATTGTCCTTTCTTAGAAACTGGTCTCAGCGCTGGACTGACACTGTGATGGACGAGTGCTTTTTAACACCCATACCTGAATTTACAACATGTTATTCATCATAAGCGCCCTGTGATTAATAGAAATATGACGAAGCGTAGCCCCGCTGTAGAGTCCCTTCCATTCGTCACTGACATGTGATTTCCTCTCACATCCTGAAACAAGTCTTCATGACGTATAATGCGAGAATAATAGTGAACAGCAGCAGGTGCAATCAGGCAGGCCGCTTGACATTTCTGTTGTGTGATATGGACTTTGTCAGCCAGGAAGTGACAGATTTATTATAATGTTTCAAACCAATGATTTACTAACTGTCAAAATAATAAATGATGCATCAACGCTGATGTGTATCGGGCTGAATGGAAAGCGAGGATCTGTTTGTGGGTGGGTCAGTTGGCGTGTTTTTCAGCCTTTACATACATACATACATATATATATATATATATGCAAATTCAAAGACATGCCATTTAAATAATTCTGGGTAAGAGTCTGGCTCATAAATCTATTCTTATGACTGAACTCCAACAGTATTTTTTTCCTCTAATAATGAACATGTGTGTACTAGACGTTTAACACAAAACCACTATCTGTATCTAGTATCTGTATCTGTAAATATCCGTGGATTTAAACCGAAGTAGGCATGGTTTAAACAGAACCATTCCCTCTATTTTCTTTTAAAATAAAGTTGTGTACAGTTTTATATTTGCCTAATTTAAACCACTGTGGCCCTGACCAGGCAGTTACTAAGGATGTATTTGTATTAGAGTGAGTGCATTTATATAAATATAAATAATTTATAAAAATTAATCAACACCAGTAGCAATCAAGCTACCAAGTCCTGGTTTATACTTGACATACTGTATAGAAGCAGCAGCATCATGAGCGCCATTGTTTACATACTCATTTCTTACGTATTTTTAGTACATCTGGAGGATTGAAAGCGACATCCACTACATGTCACATCAGGCGTGAAACATCCCTGTTCATCAGTTTTATACGTAGTGATTTCATACACAGCAATGTTCTATTTATCTATAACTCGAAAACTATGACTGTTTACTTAATATTTTGAATGTAGAACATCCAAAAGACCAGTACGTAAACCAGACCATTCGGTAGGTTTGAAGGCCAAGTGAGAGGTTCTAAAGATTCAAACAGCTGTAGTAGGAAAAGTGCTTAGTGTTAGTGCTTAATAACTGTCTACACTAGTATATACAGTAAGTATGCAATTTTGAGACACAATGCTAGTTTGTATAGTCACTTGGGGACTCAGTGTCACATGACGCTGTGCTTCCCCTCACTGTTTACGCTGGTATTGCATCATGTGTACTTGTAGTGTTCATTTCTAAAAATGTGCACAAGCGACGCTCAAAATGGCCACGGCATACACACAGCAGCCATCTTGTGAATGTGTAGGCATAAGCTAGCAGGCTTAATAAACTCCCCCACACTGGGACCTTTTACCACAGGCCTGCTGGCAATCTGATGGTATTGTGATTTGATGTTGATGACACTCTTCTGCAGGTTGATGATGTCCTTCTTAATGATGTCGGAGCTGCTCGAACAGTTTAGGACTCACGAGTTTGTTTCTAACCTTCAACATATTTCTCTATTTCCTCTTTCAGTCCAACTGTTTATCCTTAACAGCAACAGCACTGAACATTTTATCTAAAGCTCATGTAAACATAGTGGCCTTGCTTTCCCATGTTCAGCATCATTGCTGCTTAATTTACAGCCTGAACGCTTCTGTTAAATAATATGATCATATTTTTTTTCTTAAGCAACTCTGTCCACATACAACGTATTACCTGTTCCAGCTTGTATACAGTGTGTTTTTTTTTTGTGAGGTTTAAAACACAAGCTGGTTTTCCATCTGGGTTTCCTGATTAACATGACAATTCGTTGGCGATGTGCTGCTTTTTGCAGAGGTGAGTAAAATGCAATGCTAATTCCTGCTAGCATAACCAACCATATGGACTATAATTGTCAGGCATATGGTTTGTACTGTCTACAGAGGCTTGCTGAGTTCTTATATGAAAATGAGAGCAGTTCTGAATATATAGCGCTGTTCTTAAACACAGTGCGGTTGAATTCTGGATTGCGATTGGTCAGAAAGTTTTGATTAGTTTTCTATAACAGCAGCTCTGAGATTAGTGCAGGTTTGTATTAATGCGCTCGTTCTAATACCTTATTGTTTCTATACTAACAGCTCATTCACAGAGACTTGTACAGCAGACGCTCTGCATAAACAGATTAAAAAGTGTGTGTAATTGTTGATGTGGTAAAGTTTTCTTTAAGGAGACATTTATTTAACATTCATGGAAGGAGTCTCCAGTGTTAGTGCTTTATAACTTTCAAAGGTAAAGCTGTAACTAAGTTTGCTTACTTTGATTTGTTGACAAATTGCTGTTGTGTAAGAGGAATAAAACTATATATAATAAAACACATCTCTTTCTCTCTATCCTGGTGTTCTCTTTCTGTCTCTCACTATCTCTCTCTTTTCTCTCTCCTTCTAAATCACTCTCTCTATGTCTCTCTCTCACTATCTCTCTCTCTCTTTTCTAACACTCTCTCTCTCTCTCTCTTTCTCTCTTTGTTCTCCTTTAATCAGGAAATATTACCCACACACACTTCTTTAAAAGACTCAGGGTAATTACATTATGGCCGCTTCTAATATGCTGTAATGTCTTTGCCTTAAACTGATATTAAACATTCACTTCAGTGTTCAGTCTGCGTTTCCTCTCAGCCAGAGCCTGATCTTCAGACACCATGTTCTTTAATGCTCAAGTTAAAGGTGCGAGAAGAATATAAATGAAGCCTGTAAAGTTTAGCAGATGTCCTGCCTGTGTCCTAGAAGGAAAACTGTATATAACTGTGACAAACCGTTCATGTTAATGTGCTCTCACTACATTCTACAAAACTCTGAACATTTGAACTCAAATAGATCACAGTGTGGATGTGATGCATTACAGTGAGGACCCTGGATTTCAACGACTATGCATAAGTAAATTCAACATATATTTTTGGACATTAAGAAGATTTAAGGTCAGCTGGTGGACCAACAAACAGTGCATAACAACCACACTTTCCCACATTTTGCAGTGTTACAGCCTGGAACTGAAATGGACTTCATTTGAATTGACAAGGCATGAAGCTAGACAAAATAACTCAGAATAGTGAACTGTGGGAAAAATCAATATAATTTGCAAAATGACTTATTCACAAGGTTGAAGCATGTTGGTGGTAGCATCAGAGAAGCAACCAAGAGGCCAAGGATAACACCTAAATTATGTTTTTAATCAAATATGTTATCCTTGGCCTCTTGGTTGCTTCTCTGATTGGTCTCCCTCTCTACCTGCTCGCGGACATCTGGTGGACGGCCTCCTCTAGAGAGAGTCGCAGTTGTGCTGTATTCTTTCCATTTTTTTAATAATAGCTATAATGGTGTTCAAAGTTTAAGATATTTTTCATAACCAAACCCTGATTGATACTTTTCAAAACTTTGTCTCGAACCTTGATCTTTTTTAATGGACGTTCCACAATATTAAAGGTAACTATAAATGGATAAAATTATGACATGTCGTTCTTTAATAAATGAACTATATATATATATATATATATATAGTTGGCATTATAGTTGGCATTATAATAATTGCTGTGGTATAAAAGGAATACAACATTTCGGGATGTGCTGCTGTAGAACAAAAATCAACTTAAATAAATAACTCACAACATTGATTATTTTCCTATAACAGCATGAAACAGTGAGTGTTGTATTCCTTATGTATTGATCATGTAACATATTTCTAACACCCAGTATCCAAGAACAGATCCAGTGTCATGGCTTTTGAAACATGTTGGATTAAACATTTCACACCAATGAGGGTGAATACTTGTGCAAGCAGAACTTTTATTTATTGTACTTGTAAATAATTTCGCAAAGTATATTCAATATTAAGGCCAATTTTGTGTAGAACTGATGATGTAAAATACCTGGTAATTCCATTTCAGTTCAAAATGTGGAAAGTTTAAAGGGGGTAAATACTTATGCACAGCACAGAATCCTCACTTTTGGTCATTTTGAGATGTCTGCCTGTGATTTCACCCCTAACACAGAGCACAAAATAAATAAAACAGACTCTGTACTTCTGTCTCAGTGCTTCCGGCTCAAAGCTATTCCATAAGCACGAGATATGACAGCAATCATTTTTGCATTTTCCTTTCGAGGATGTCATGGAAGGTTTGTTACAGGATAACAAGAAAAGGCAGCCGGAAGGAATATTCAGTGCATTACCAAAAATTAAATAAAACATCTTCTCTAAGCCACTCTGGTTCGCAAAGCTGAAAGCGGCAAAGAAACAATCCATTTCGCCGTGCGATAGGAGCCGGCCGCGTTGCATGTCAATTCATTCTATTAAAGTGCAAGGGAGAGATGGAGGAAGAAAAAAAAACTAAATCCCATGTGCCAAAAAATTGAATTTTTACTTCATTTAGCCGATCCTCTTATTGCTGCTTTTATTCATTCTGAGGAGATTTTTTTGTTAATTAAATACGCAGTGCTAACGATAGGAGAAGTAAATTTCCCTGAAAGAGAAACTCGCTGCCTGATTGTCTCAGTGGTGACGGGAAAAACTCATGGTGTATGATTATAGTCATCTCTTATTAGTGTGACAGTTGTCCTTGACAGGAGCAAACACACACACACACACACACACACACACAGGAACACATGCTGTTTCTCTTTCTTGCACACACACACACACACACACACACACACACACACACACATAGACAGGGGGTTCAACTAAAATTTGTAGAAGTCTGGTTACATTAAATTCCTCTATTACTGAGGTTCAGATAAGCAACTCATGTAGAGCTTCCCAAACATATGGGCAAAAGACTACAAATGGATATTTTGAATTTGAATATTATGAATGAATGGCCACTTTGCAGATTTTTTTAATTCCAGATTCATAATTTAGGACTGTTAGAACATCTGATCATTTCATCACGTCATTAACATATGTCCTGTATGTGTAACTTATGTGATTAAAAACCAAAGGATATTTCTTGCACTGACTTTCCAGACTAGTGGGAAGGGTGAGCTTATATTTCTTGATGCAGCTTTTCAAAACGTCAGGAGGTGTTTGAAAGGGCGCATCTCATACTTGGATTTAATCCAGCTTCACACAGCTAGGAGCACGGAAAAGGAACCATCATTTTCATTTCATGCGAGGAAAAAAAAAAAAAAAACCTGGGTTTTTGCAGTGTACAAACCTCTAGCCCTGTAGCGACTCTCTGGGCCGACGAGCCGCCTCCAGCCAGATAATACAAAATACAAAAGTTCCCTGTTCCACAATCAGTGGCCTGGAATTGTCCAGAAGCTCTTTAAGGTCATCTAGTGTATCCAAGGCTTCGTTCTAACAGAAGCAGACAAAAGTGACTTGCTATTGCACAAAGAAAAGCTCAGATAGAAGATAAAATGAAAAGGAGATGCAAAGAAAGAAAAAGACAGGGAAGCTCCTGAGGGTCCTTCGGTGCCACTCAGACAGAAATCCTTGACATTTGTACATCCATGAATCCGACAGTCCGAGCTTCCAAACAAAGATACAGGAGGCCTTGATCTCCCCTGCACTCCTGACACACCCTGTTTATTTCTTTATTTTTCTTTCTCTCAATTTTGTCTTCTTTGTCACTTTAATGAAAGTGGAAATGTAATATCTGACGGTTATCTAATCGGTGTTGTGTTTTCAGTTGTAACGGTTGTTGAATATTTTAACGAGCTACAGTCCACATAGCTCGTAGCATTTAGTACCATTTCACTGCATGATTACATTTTGCTATTAATTTCTTGTTTGTACCAATCACATGACATTATCTACTCCCAAACAGACATGATGTGATATTAACAAGTCCTGTCACATCCTGGAGAGTCAGCGCACTGAGACGTCGCCGTGGTGAAAACGCCCGAGTGTCTGCGAGGAGCGATGGCTCTTAATGGCAGTCACTGCTGATTTACTTCAACCTCGTGGAGCACAAATGAATCACTCGACACTGTGTGTGTGTGTGTGTGTGTATAGGTGTAGGTCCGAATGAGTGGTAGTGTTGAGTCCAAAAACGCAACATGGTTTAGAACTAACCAGATTAAAAAAAAAAGGAGAAAAAGAGACATCACTAACACAGTTCTGTTGAATTCAGCATTCTGATTGGTCAGAAGGAGTTGTTTATTTTATATAACAGCATCTCTGATAGTAATATCCTCTGCAACTCAAATCACACTTCAAATCACACAGAGGCTGGTGACAGAACGACTGTTTGTAGCTGCTATAACGTAAGTTTTACTCTATTGCAACATGTAATGCAACTATAAACAGATAAAAAGTATGATGTGTTGTTCTTTAAGTAATAAAAAACTGTAATCATCGGCAAATTGCCATAGTATAAGAGAACACTTTAGCACGTGCGTTTATTGGAAAATAATCAACTTCAGCGTGGTAACAGTTACTCTGCTTCATCACACCATGACCCTGTCACTGATTATTTTCCTATAACAGCACGACATGTCAATAATGCAGTGAATGTTATAATAATGTATGTACTTTATGCAAACACATAATGTTGTGCTATCATTGGGCTAGTCTTGCTAACCATGAAGCAGTTATTACTTTACTAGCTGTTTTCTATTTTTTTTAATTACACAATATAAAGTTGGTCTACAGTTAGCTAGCTAGGTTGACTTGAAATAACAAGATAATAATATGAATATAATGGGGTATTAGCATTTACATTTCTTCCACAATATGAGTATTTACTGTACATATTCATATATGCAACCACAAAAGCTGCATGACTGCCAGGCTAGTCTTGCTAGCAGGGTTCCTAGCAAACTATCCGATAGTTCTCTCTAGAGAGGTAACGTTAATATTAGCTGTGCTAACTGCTGGATAATGTTAGCCGAGTACCTAATTTAGATTGCTGGCTGTCTTAGATACTAGTACTAAAATTATTATATAGCATAATAGCAATGAATAATTTATGCTAAGCAGTACATCAAGCTGAAGCAGGAAAAGAAAGGCTAATGGAGAAGTTTGAAGGTTAATGTAAGGAAACAGGAAGTCCTGTCAGTCAGAAAAACCAAATGATAGATGTCATTTAAAAGCCATATCTAAGAGTCAGTTCCTGTTATTTAGACTGTCTGTTGCCATTATTTAAGGATATCTATATATAACATGGAGTGAAAGGAGGAGAAAGGTATCCTGTGGAGAGGAACATCATTATTAGGGAAATAATAAGCTTATCATACGCGTGGAGAAATTAGAACATACATTATGTGGATTTTCGGAAGGAAATAAAGGAAATGTTAGTGTTTTGCATCTATTCTGATGGGTACAATAAGAGAATCCAGGTCATTCAGCCTTGCGAGGAGAATAAGACATCTTGTCTTGTTTCCATAGCGAATAGAAGCCGCTTTCTCTTCTGTTTGAGGAGTACGTGTGAGATTATTGATGATTACTGTTGTTGTTGTGAAGCTCAAAGTGTCCTAATACAACACACTGCTGCTTGCTGTTTAGGTGAGTCATCCAGCACCGTGATCACATCTGTGAAGGCGAGGAGGAGAGGAGGAGAGGAGGAGTGCAGGACAGGTGGCAGAGAAAAAGGGAGGATGAGAGGAGGATGAGAGGATTTAAAAAGTAGAAGTGGAAAGAAGACAAGAGTTGGAGGTGAGGGACAGAAGATGAAGAAATTGGATGAATGGTGGATTGAAGATGTGCAGATGTGAAGGAATGAAAGAGTGAAAAGTGGAGGTATGGTGAGATGGATGTGTACAGGAGTGAATGAAAGAAGGAGTGAAGGAAAAAGAAGTGAAGCAGGATTGAGGCATAGGGTAAATAAGAGAAATGTTGGAGAAGTGAAGTAGAGAAATGGAGGTCTGGATGAATAAAGTAAAGGATGAGTAAAGAGGGGTTGATGGATCAGAGGTGAATGGGTGAAAGAGTAAAGGACTGAATGAATGGAGGAATAGAGATTTGAAAATCTTGTGGAAGTGTAGAGCAAAGGAGGTGTGGATGAATGGAGTGAAAGAGTGAAGGTGTGAAACGTGAAGAAATAAGGTGTGCAGGAGTGAAAGAATGGAAAGAGAAAGGGATGGAATGGCGAAGGAGTTGAATAAAGAAGTAAAGAGGGGGTTGAGGAATCAAGAAAGGGGAGGACTGATGGAATATATTGAATAGAGTGAATAAATGGTGGATAAGATGGAGGAGTGGAGGCGAGGAGAAGTGGAGAGGAATAGAATAGAAGAATAGAAGATTAAAAGAGTAAAGGATAAAGAAGAGGGAAGGTAGAGATGTGGAGGAATTAAGTGAAGGAATGAGGGAGTGAAAAGTGGAGAAACGGAGGAAAGGAGGTGATGAGGAGTGAACAAGTGGCAGAAAATGGGATGGAACAGGGAAGGAGTGGAGGACTGGAGTGGAGAAAGAGTAAATGAATAAAGAAGTAAAGGGGTTGTTGATGGCCGCTCTTTTAAATGATGCTCAAACACTCTGTTCCGCTGTAACGTTAGAGTTGTTGCTTAGTGACGACTTTGATTTCCACGGCTACAGTGTGAACGCAGATTTAGCTCCGGTTGTCGTAACTGTCACTACAGCCGTCGTTGCTTAAAGCTGGGATTATGGTGGCTGTTTGATAGTGATGGTGTGCTCCTGATGGTCAAATTAAGCACAGAATAAAAACGAACTATAGGCATGGTGTACTGAAGATGCACACAGTATAGGTGCACACAGTAGGTGTACTTGCTAAAATACCCCATGATTGTAGCTAATAAACTCACAATTCAGCACACATCAATGGGTCAGGTGTAATTTATGAATGTGCTAGTATCAGAATAACAGATTCATTACTACGCACTGGCTGTATTCATGCTAGCACTGGGTTTAATCTGTAAAGCCACATAGCGTGTGAATGAGTGAGCCGTCTCTGAGGGATTGTGGTAACAACAAAAAATGACCTGAGCTCGGGGAGTTGAGTGACAGAAACGCTGACACCGATCTGCACCGATGTGATTTGGGCATGGATCAGTCTAATTTTACCACGACCCGCATGCATCAAGCCGGACGGGTTTATGGGCTGGGCCAATGCTTCCAGGACAGCCGTGCATGAAAAATGCATGAAGATGTAAGAAATAAATCCAGTCGGCTCGTGTTAAAGATCTATTTAGTAGACAAAACGCCCTTTTCCTGAAAGCAATCTCCCCTTGAAGCACCTGCACTCAATCTTACTTAACAGGCAGTAGCTCACACTCTGGTACAGAGAGCACACTTATCAGCGCAGGGACCTGTTTTTTTTTTTTTTTTTTTTTTTGGCCAGCCTTCTGTTTAGCAGAAGCCTTAAACAGGCTAATCAGCATGAAATATGAATAAATTAAACCTCGGTGAATACTAAATCTAAAATTCAGAAACCAGACTTCAAAAAGAAACCCATGACCTTGTTTATTGGACGTTTGGAGATTCAGAGCTTGTACAATCGCCACCTCACCACCTAATCGCATTGAAAATTGGGACAGAGCCTCAATTTTGAAGTCAATAAGAGCCAAGTGAGCCTGTCTTTTTTTACATGCAGCTTTTATTTGCGCTACAACATGTCTGTCTTCCCCAGACACACTCTATCAACAAAAGCTCTTTTAATGGCAGACGCCAGAGCTGGTTATTAATGTCTGTCTTTATTCTAATCTGGCTTTGATATCGTTGATGGCCCTCCTCCATATTCTTTTTTTTCTATTGTGAAGCCCGAGGGACTGTGTCTCAGTCACATGGAGAAAAAAAACGGTCATGTCCCGGCGCTAAATAACAACAGCACCCACTGTGAGATAACGGCTGCAGATTGAGTTATCGAGCGAAGCAGGTTTCAGATATAAACCCCATGCTGAACTGAAAAGACAGAAGGAAGGAGCGAGGGAAATAAAAAAGTGAATATTATTTTATCAGTGTCCTGAACTTCTGACATCCTGTTGTTGTTGTGTGCAAAGTCGCAGTCATACTCTGGCTACGAAAAATTAATGGAAAAACCAAGGTAAAGTGTGTTAGTAAGGTGTTTGGCCATGACGGGCCATCAGAAAATCTTTCATGCACCTTAGCATCAATTCTACAAGTCTCTAGAAGTGTACTAGAGCGAGGAGCATGGTTCTTCCAAAAGATTTTCCCTCAGCCGGTAAAACGTCACTCTAAAATCTACCATAGTGTTGAAATTTGGTGTATTGGTCATATACCCTTGAACATTGAGAACCTTTAAGGGTTCTTCAGTCGTTCCTCATGGAAATCCTGATTCAGAAAAGATCCAGAATCATTTTAGGAAGCCAATAGCCCTTATTTATCATTCATTCATTTATTCTTTTTTAGCAGCCGCTTTATTCTGGTGAGCGATGTGGTGGATCTGGAGCGTATCCCAGGAGCACAAAGTGGGAAAATTCACCACTACTCTTATGCCAGGTCATCGCAGCGTACCATGCACACATAATCCCATCTATGGGAAATTTAGCATCACCAATTCACCTGCTGGAATGTTTTTGGACAGTAGGAGGAAACTAGAGAACCCGGAGGAAACCCACAGAGACACGGGGAGAACATGCACAACTCTACACCAGACAGTAAACTGAGTTAAGGACTGAACATTATCCCTTATTTAACAAATGAACTTTTAAAGAACCCTTAAAGAACCCCCCCCCACACACACACACAACCACCCCCCCCCCCCCCCCCCCCACACACACACACACACACACACACACACACACACACAAATAAATAAATAAATAAATAAATAAATAAATAAATAAATAATGTATCAATTTATTATGACTTTATTAATTATTAATTGATTATTTATTTTCATATTTTTTTCCCTTTTCTGCCATCTACACAATGTTCCTGTGTGAAATAACTATTTTTATATTATTATTATTATTATTATTATTATTGTAATTATTCGTTATCTAACCTATATTAAGATCCTATGAAACCAATAAAACTATATCCAGTAGATGTTTATGCATGTAACTATAATATAACTGGAATCATAAGACATGCATGCATGCTGACAAACTAAGCGTAATGAGTAGCACATAACGTAGCAACTAATTGCGTCTTTATTCGCATTAAAAACAGATCATGCTGTGTTCTATAAAAAAACAAGAACCTCCTACAGACCTCACGCTATTGTTAGAACGAGAAGTTCACTGAGTCGAAACTCATTCTGTCACCTGCCTGTGTGCAGGAACACAAGCACAACCTACACAATTATTATATTAAAATGTCACCTCGGGTGCTATTTCTAGAGTGGAGCCACCACAGATTGCAGGTAAGATACATTTTCTTCATATTTTGTCCTGCGTGATAATGGAGGCTGTGATAATGCACTGTGTTCCAGTTAATGGAAACAAAGGAAACGCCGTGGCACTGAGAGATGAGGCCCACTAAAAGCAGTGGGCAAAAAAAATATATATGCAATTACCTGTTCAATTCACACCTGTCAAAAAAAAGAGAGGAAAAAAAAGAAAAAGGCTGGTTTCCAAAGGAAAATATAATTCCACTGCAAGAGAGAAAAGGATGAGGTAGTGCCTGAAGGCGAGAGGGTAAAATCACATGGAGAGATGGAAAAAAAACCAAAAAAAAAAACAAGCTGTATGTAATTATAAAGATATTGAACAGTAATGTGATTATGTCTTCATAATGCTGGGGTAGTCGTAGGATATTCTTCTGATAGGAAACATCTGTATAGCATGTTGTTATCTGGCGATACATTTACACTCCTAAAGTCAATAAACTCCAGTCAGCGGTTTAGTGTGTGTTTAGCCAACACAAATACTGATTAAGGATGTATCGATAACAACCGTGGCATCAGGTCTGCATCTGATATCATGCACATTTACTCGTACTCTTAAAAAAATGCTCTGATGCCAGCATCTGAGATTACCATGTGACGTGAGTCTAGTGTCAGCGATCTATGTTTTTTTTTATTTTTATTATTTGCAACTGCGGAGCTGTGGAAGTGAGCATACACAGGAACTGTCACAGGTGAGAGCACTTCAATTCAGCGAGCACTGAGCACTTAGACATGTTGGCTTCCATTCGACAGGGTCTACACTTTGCTCATGAGTCAAGGTGCAATTCTCAGCTCATTTTTAATGACCACGCTTTGCACAGTCAGGTCAGCCGTCCTCTAGCTCTCTATTAAACATACTGTTTAAGTGCTATAACATGAAACTCAGCACGAGGAGTTCATTGCTAGTAGCACATAACAGCAACCAACATAAACAGAGCTAAAAAATATGTTTCATGAAGTCCCTGATTGATGAGTATATAAAAAAAAAACATATTCTTTGAAAAAAATTATAATAATAATCCAAATCAAATTGTAAAGAAATGCATTATTGCTATCATGGCTATTGCTATCACACTGCTATCTTTTCACAATTCACAGCAAACTCAGTTGATCAGTCCCCATTGGCTCTTCTCAGACATTACCATACATACAGTGCTAAAATACCAATTAATAATGTTTTTTTTCTCTATAATACTGCATCTGTTTTGGCAAAACCTCTCTGCAGGGACTGTGTGTAAAGCAGATGGTGGTTTATGGCACAATTTTTACTGTTTGTCCCGTTGGGTGTCCTGTCGGGTTCTGTACTAGGAACGATTATATCCAAGATAAAACATTGGAGTTAAAATCTTGGCCTGTGAACATTTTTTTCAGATTATAAATTTAGGTTGTTTATACAGAATACCACTCAGAAATCTAAGATAAAAGGATAGAAAAATCTATGTTATGCTAAAAAAACCTGAAATCTGTCTATTCTTCATGTGTATCGTACTGTAAATGCTAGAAATCTCATCTAGTCCATGGTCATAGTCATTAAAAATCCTATTTAGTAAGGAATAAAATATTTTGGCATGCTGTTATAGGAAAATAATCCATGTCAGCATGGTGAGAAGTCTTATAATTGCATGCCCTGAAGTGTTTTATTCCTCTTTTAGCACAGTAATCTGCCAATAAATACAATTTTTACTTTATTAATCTGTTTATAATGGAACATTTCAGTTTATTTTCATATTCATTTCTAGTACATATCTAACATGACCCTATGTTCTGGTTCTTTTTTGTTCCAGGAAATTAAGTTTATCAGAGTGTTACATAAGGAGCTGCTTATGCAGCATAGACCTACATGTACTGTACATCTAGTGTGGTGTACTAATCACATCTTTATCCATCACAGAGCTCAGAGAATTCATTGCCTTAGTTTACGTTTAAAGGAGTGAATCATAAGCACACTGATGATGAATGAGTAAAGTCTAATGGCCTTTCTGGATCAAGACATACACAGTTACACTCGTTTCTGAAAGCAGAGCTGTTCAGACAGATGAAACATGACCCAAAGTGATGGATTTACTAACGGCATATTGGACTGACTTTTCCACTCAGGTTCAGTCTGTTTGGAAGATTATTCTGGAGTTTATCCAGGGAGCAATGTTTTGTAATGTTAAAGCAGCTCAGAACTTTCTAATTCTTACAATAATTTATTAACTTTATAATGATGGAAGGAAAAAGCCCTGTTAAAACTCAGCATAAACATTAAATATTTAACAGACATTGTGAAAAAATGCTGCATTATCTAATGAATCTAAAAGTATCAAAATCTTCCATGTAATACACTGCATGAATCTACAGTCTGGTCTAGAAAGAATTCAGCCCCAGCGTCACTTCTCGCTTCTTCATACCATTCTGTGTTTTTGTCTTATTACCATTATGCTTGGTTCCACAAAGATCCCAAATAATCCATTTTAAGATATTTAACAGCACCTTATAAAGAAAAAAACAAAAACAAATGAAACCTCATATTGATGTCTTTTTACCTTTGAAATCATTTATACCAGGGTCACATGGTTATAAGGCATCATGACAAATTTATGCATTAGATAAATAAACAATTTCAGCATATAAAGAAACATTTTTGAAAAGTGAAAACTTTAAATGTAAAAAAAAACCTGCATATTGAACTGAGTATAATATATTAGTGTTACTTTCTATACCTTAAAAACAACCTGGAAACTCAGTGTAATGAATATCTAAGGTCATAGATGACCAATTTGCCTACAGCTGCTTGGATCTGATGCCTTGATGCCTCGCTGATGCAATCTAAATTCACTCAGATTCAACTTTCACCCAATATACGCTAACAAATACGACAAGCCTTCATACTGTATGTGAAACAGCAAAGATATGACTCGCTAGTTATAACGGAGTTACAAAGGCTCTAATCTGGGTCTAATCTAGCTCTGGAATTGGTCGTCATGGCTCCACAGCTCTTGGATGAGGTTGAACGGTTAGTTTTTATACACCCAGTCCATAGTTTCACATTGACAATGATCACTAGCGTTTCTGATGATTTTACAACCCTTGATTGATCATGATTAAGGATATAACCCCACCCCTCTAACTTCCTCCAAGCCATTTTTCTCTACAAATCAGAAACAAGTGCCACTGCGTTAAATAAAGTGTGTCCTCAGGCTTCTGCAAGTCAAAAGATTAGAGAAGATACAAGGCACTGGTTAGAAACCACCTCAGAATGTAGAAGAATGAAACGTCGAATCTGGTGGGCTATTGTGAAATTTCTTTTAATTCCGTTTTTCATATAACCTTCACATCAGCCGCTGATGGCGAGGGCATGTGTGCCAATGAGGCTGAGCTCTTCTTTGTGATGGAAAATTTTTTTTTTTCCATTTTGAGCTCCAAAAGAAATTCTTTTAAAAGAGCTTCTCAGCAGGCTGACTAAGCCCTCAGGCCTCTTCCATTTACTTCTCGGCGTCTTTGTCTCGAAATCTAGAAAATATCCTTTTGGGTTTGAAGGACAAACTTCTTCACATGTGCCACTACCTGTGTGTTCTGTGCTGGTTTAAAGGAGCAACAGCTGAAATTGGTCAACAGGCAGAAAACCAATCTCACACTTTACCTCTAAAAGATGTTTTTTTCCCCATTGCACAAACACACACTCACTCCTGTATTATCTGTTTCTTTTAAAATAGCACAGTGGAAGCTCAGCAGTTAAGCTGTTAGCTCTGAGGAATACCAGAAACACGACTGCACAACTACTCAAATCACTGCTATGGCCTCCTGTCCACCCGAGGGCATCATCACAACAATTACCTGTTAGTTTCAGGTGTGCCGTTAGCCAGTCCTGATATAAATGCCATTATAGGGCAGTGCTGTTGAATTCTGCATTCTGATTGGTCATATTATATTAATATAAATCAATGTGCTCATTCTAATATGTTCTAATATGTAACAGGTGATTCACAGGGACTTGTACAGTGTATGCTTCACATATATGTTTATGTAACATTTATGGAAGGAGTCTCCAGTGTTAGTGTTTTGTAACAGACAGAGGTAAAGCTGTAACTTTAGGTTTTCTGACACATTTTCAGGACAAAGGACTTTTTCCTCATCTAGTTGTCTTATTAACTTCAAGAGAGAAAAAAAGAGACTAACTTGCTTCATGGATGTTTCACAATATTAAATGCAACGTTTCAATCTTTAATAAATAAAAATCATAACTGTTGGCAAATTGCTGTGTTATAAGAGGAATAAAACACTTGGAGATGTGCTGTAATTGGAAAATAATCAGCTTCTTGGTGTTAACAATAACTCTGCTTCATCACACCACTCTGTTGTTGATTATTTTACTATAACAGCACAACACAGAGTGTTTTATTCCTTACTTGACATCTCTAATTTCTGGGTCGCAGTCTGTAAATATCTCAAATTGGCAGGGATTTATCATTTGGATATCATTTGCTCGGCGCTCTGTAAATTCCCTAATGAATTTGTGCTTTCGGCAAGGGAAGGCAAACACATTGTTCAAGTGGTTACATTCATGAGAACACTGTTGCTAAGCAACTGGGAAATATGGACGCCAAGGATGAAAGCTTGCACGTAGCCTTTTACATCTTATAGACAATGTAGAAGCACAGAGACCGTGAAAATTCAACAAAACTATTTTTCCAAAAAGAAAAGACTCTGTACAAAGTACACTATAATTACACTGTAATTACACTTAGCATCGCCTGCTAACCGAAAGACCACGGGTTCTATTATATTGAGAAAGGCTAACACTGCGTCATGATGTATTATCTCTGCACTGTAAGAGTTTTTGCTTTGTGTGTGTACACAGATCCTAATAAAACATCTCAAACATTTTACAAGCTTTATGCATAGAGTGGATGTTTCATCTGCATTTACATTTGTGCATGGAAACACTTCCATTTACACCAACAGGCAACAAAATGTAGACTATACGGCCAAAAGTATGTGTACCCTGACCACCACACCTATAAGTGCTTGTTGAACATCTCATTCCAGATTTATTCCCCTGTGTTTGCTGTTATAATAAGCTCCACTCTTCTGTGAAGTCTTTCCACTAGATGTTGGAGCGTGGCTGTGGGGATTTGTGTTCATTCAGCTACAAGAGCATTAGTGAGGTCAGGCGCTGATGTTGGGATGTCGAGGAGGTCTGGGGTTCAGTCGGTGTTCCAGTTCATCCCAAAGGTGTTCAGTGGGGTTGAGGTCAGGGCTCTGTGCAGGACACTCGACTTCTTCCACTCCAGTTTGGGGAAGAACCACATATGAGTTTGATGGACAGGTGTCCACATACTTTTGGCCTTATAGTGTATCCGTATGCATTTGACCAGATTTTTTAACCATGCTTTTCTTCCCAAACATACTGAGATTGGGGCCATTGGGAGTGTGTCTATAAAAAGACTGATAGAAAGTCCATGTAAACACATGTGGGTCGCTTTTCTTAAAAGGTTTGCTCAGCTGCATAATACACTTGTGATGATGCAAATGCTTAAATAGCTGTTTTTTTTTTATCGTGTTCTACATATTTTCCAGGTTACCCCAGATTTCCCCCCACGCTCATGCTAGCAATTGACAAAGCAACAAGCAACTCTTCATTTTTACATTAGTGTGTGCAACACAGAGCCATGATTTCAGCATTTAAATCGTGATTCAATTCTATGCAAATTAATATGAGTATGAGGCTGTACAGGGACAAATCCAAACGACTGGCTCGAATGATTGCTCGGACTGGCCCTCTGCTGCATGTGAGCTAATGTTTCTTCAGTTCTCCTCTCAGAACTTTAGTTCCTACCAGCAATTAGTTCATGCAAAAAATGTCCTGTGAGGTCACGTCATATTCGAGCTCTCATTAACCGTGTATAGAGATGTTACGAAGAAAAATAAAGCTTGAAAGGATGTAGCAGAGATCGTTGGTGCCTCTGGTGATTGTACGTAGCTAGTACAATTAGCTTGCTTTGATGAGCTCTTCTTGAATACTTGAACACTAATCTGCAATGAAGTGCATACCAAGCTGAGCACGTAACATGTAACTCAAACATCCAGTTTTCACACTGATTAGTGCATCATTTGTGATCTACCAAATCCGCAGATCACGACAGGAAGAAAATGGCAAGCAGCACCTGGAGAAAGAGTTTGCGTTACTGTGCACACGCCAAACATCGCCACGCAGAACTCCGTATCCATCCTCCACCACCCTATACACACCAGTCAGGCGTCTCCACGCCCGTAATCACTCTTACTGTCTGGACTTAATTAAAATGTCAGCGCTGCCGCTGCAGTATGCATCCCAGTCCTCGATAAATTAAAAAGAAATTAGGATAGCAGATGTGTCTTTAATGGCTTAATCAGGCCGTTATATTGGGTCTAATAAAGCACAGTCCGGATGTAATATTGCAAAATATATTTTCGTCATGCAAAATAATGTAAGAAACAATGAAGGAAAATGCCGGTGGGAAGAAATAGCAATTTGTAATGCAGATTAGAGACCGGCTGTTTTGGGGCATGTTGAGCAAAACGCCTTGGAGTATTAACATCTGCTAAGAAAGGTGTTGAGAGAGAGGGAGAAAGGTGTGGAATTATCAAGGGTTTTAATGCAGGTGGGGAAAAAAAATTGTTTGTTTTTAAGGATTTCTTTTTTTTCACACTTGCTTGTTTTGGCCACACCAGAGTCTGTTTGGTCATGTGTGAAAACTGAAGTGTGAAAACTGTTCACTTACAGGACCAGGGAGCAAGTAACATGACTTCAAATCAATTGAATTTTACTTGTATAGAGCTTTTAACATGTAGTCACAATGTCACAATGCAGTTTTACAGAAATCCGATCTGTATTTAGATCCCTAATGAACAACTCTGAGATGGCAATGACGAGGAAAAACTCCCTGAGGCAATATGAGAAGACTCAAAATGGAGCCTGGGCTCTTCTGATTGGTTGAACATGTTTGGTTACTTCCCATTTCGAGTTTTGTAATAGCATAAAAAACATGTTGTGGTTACTTGTTATGTCTGATTTTTCAGTATAGCAGAAATGATGTATAAAATTCCAGAGCCAACCTTTGGTTCAGAAAAAAATTTCTCTGTGTGAAAATATATTTGAGATGCTGCTGCTACAACCAAGAATTAAAAAATAAATAAATAAATAAATGAGCCCACAAGTGACCAGGAGTACGTGCGCTAACATTTGGACCAATCAAGAAAGACTTGTGACAACTTCGCCTCAATATCTCAGAGTTCCCAAAAGCATTCAATTCATTCGTTTATTGAGCTAAATACAAACAAAGATTTATTCATAAAAGTTCTCAGGAGCATTTTCAAATAAAAATCCATTTAGCTTCTAAAATCGTTTGTACAGTACCCTACATTTCTCTCCTTGGCTTGTGTACGTGGAAATGTGACCCTCGATTGATTGGCTTCAAATCAAATAATTGAGTTACTGAGATTTTAAGTACAGATTAAATTAAATCTCTTATTTATTTCAGCTACACACCAATTTAATGAACATTTTGTGAAACTCATATTTTCATTTCATATTAATGACCAAAACAAATCCATAAATTAAAGCAAATAAGACTAGCTATTCAATTAGGACAAAAGTAATGGCACCCTGTAAAAGGAGGAGGAGTTGGTGTGTGTCTACGTGAGCCGATTCGCTGCAGTGGCTGAGCTGCATTACTGGAAGATTTAGCACACATCGCACTTAGGAGGCGCTCTTTCACCGTTTATTCACCACTTTCAGCTCTCTTAGCCTTTTATGGAATTGCGGCCGTTTCTAAATGTAAATGTGCCATGAACGCACGTTCTAATTTATGGGCAATTGGAATTTAACAACATCCACATGTGTACGAAGAAAATCAGAAACTTTTGCACATTTTTAGTTTGGCTGAAAATATTTATGCAAAACTTTACAAAAAGCTTGAAAAATAGGGTACAGTGTTGGACATGCAACATTGATTGCATCATTGCCTGGGCCTGTGTGTGTGTGTGTGTGTGTGTGTACAAGTGTGTTGTGCTCTGTATGTCCAACAAAGAACATTGGTAGCACATAACCCACCCTGTGAAAGGAGAATCAATACACACACAGAATAACAGATATTTCCCTTGCTACAGTAGCGTTTTCCTCCTCCTCCTACCTGGTGTGTGTGTGTGTGTGTGTGTGTGTGTGTGTGTGTGTGTGTGCGTGTGTGTGATTGCAGTGAGGTTGAATTAGGAAGACAAGATTTGAATAGAAGCACTCCAGTGAGGAGGACAGAAGAGCACTCAACTCTGACTATATTAGGACACAAATGCAGGGACGAGTGCGAGGCTCAGATCAAGAAAGATGAAGAAGAAGGAAAAAAAAAACTAATTTGAAATCTAATTTTATTACCCTTATGGCAGTGATGTTGTTTTTTTTTCTTTCTGTTAACTGCATTTCCTCTGCTCACTTCCTGTTGTCCCTGAGCTATGTGCTAGTTTTAATTTTTCATGCGCTTTTGGTCTCGGGTGCTCTCCGGCTGGACCACAGACGTGAAACATGACAGGAAATGCGAGTTCTCAGCTCTGCGTTTCGTTAGTGGTTGCTGGCATTTGAGAGCGGCCATTTAAACATGTTGAGATGACGTGCTTGACACTCGGCAGTAATTCCATCTCACGTGTGCCCTTTGGGAAGAAAATGTCACCATGCTACCATGGCTTTGCAAAGAGCATGAGAAACAGAGCTACACAAGATGGAGGACAATCTCGGGCTCGTTTATGTCATATTTACAAACTGGCTGGAAATGAGCAGACAGGTCCAGTAAAAGTCTTGTAAACACATTACTAAAGGAAAACTCAATAAATATGCTCATATTGTAATATTTATGGTGTGTTTAGCGATTCTGGTGATAATTTGTTGGTTAGCATTGTATTTCAAAAGCCAGTGTAGAAGTAGTAGATACGTTGGTGCAAACTTTGGACCCAAAGTCCCAGAATTCAATGCAGCTGAGATTCAGTTTGGGTAGTTAGTGATCTACTAGATGATGATTGCGATGTGGTATTAGCGTGAAAGTTGAAGCTGATCTATTTGTACAGATGAGGAGGTGAGAGAGCTGGACTATGCTGGACAGCCTCTAACGCTGCCGGTGGCACTAAAGCGCCGCCGCATCACTGTCTTTAGGTAGAGATGAATCAAGGGCTAAATCCCACTGCACCACTATCGGGAGGTAGTTGAACGGCATTGTGGGTAATGTTAACCAAAGTGAAAATAGACTTAAACTTAAAAAAAGTAAACTCATAATTTCATTACAAAGTAAATTTGATATGTTAATTCTAAAGATTTAAAAGCAACTTGTTCATTCTGTGGTTCTTACCTCCTGCTGTAATTAACTGGTGTACGTTCCTCAGATCCTCACAACGTTGGTTGAGAAGTACTCCAGATGATATTGAGTCTAAAATGAAATTAACGAAACAAAAAATTTAATTAGACTATTAGTAGAGCATTTTATGACAATCCATGATTGCTGGTGGTGATAGTAGATGAGATGATGACAATAGATCTAATATTTATCAATACCGCGACGGCAAAACTATTAGTGCTTAGCAAAGCTTTACATCACAGGACTTCATTGCTAGAATAATACGAATGATGTGGGACAAATGATTACACACACACTTAAAGACTGATAGACAGCTGCATTTGTGATTTATTTTATTTTATTTTATTTTATTTTTTTGGCCATGGCTCCTCTGAATCCCAAACAGAGAGAAAAGCTGTAAGAAGAAGAAGAACGACAGCAAAAACACTAAGGCTGCTGTCTGTCCTTTTGTGTAATTTGTATTTTGATTGAACAATGTGTGTTTAATCTATCTATTTTTAGTTTCTCTTCTATGGGTGAGCAAAATGACAAAAATATCACATCACAATTCTCAAAGGTTTCTCTAGGTTTCCTAACAAACTGCCATGATTGAGTACAAAATTTTAATATTACACAAGCTACTTCCAGTCAGTTTGTAATGAAATTTATTATAACAAACATTACAAATATTATAAAAGATACCATGATATCTGTGATATCTCAGAAAGGTGTATTGTGACATAATTCCTCACGATATTCGTATTATATCATCATCATATCGCCCTACACTCTTCTCTTCTGAAGGCATTTTTTTGGGGAAAAAAGGATGATGGAGTAAATAATCCACCTTGTTTCTGTTCATTACACCTGGGACTAACCTGTGAAAAAACATCAGCACAAATCTGGTTTACTCTGCGTGATCACCTGACACGACTGTCACTGATAGACTGCATGAATCTACAGTCTGGGCTAGAAAGAAATCAGCCCCAGCCTTGATTCTCACTTCTTCATAGCATTCTGTGTGTTTTAGAAAGATTGTTAAAGTGACATCTTTGCCTCTGATTGTTACAAAGAGCTGACACTGGAGACTCCTTGCATAAATGTTACACAAACATCTCCTTACAGAAAACTTCACCATATCAACAATTACACACTTTATGTGAAGTGTCCACCGTACAAGTCTCTGTGAATGAGCTGTTACTATAGAAACGATAACGCATTAGAATGAGCGCATTAGTATAAGCCTGTGATTTATGTCAGACCTTCTAATTAGAGAATTCAACAGCGATGTGGTAAAACAGCAAATAATCTGATAAAATGAAAGGTTGTGTTGATGATTTTTTGTTGAATTTTTCTGAAGAAGACAGAGTTTAGCCGTGCAGGCCCATTTACACCAGCTGCCCCTGGACATAATGAACACAGATTGTTGAATTGCTGAAACAGTGAAAAGAAAATGGATGAACAAACACACGGCAGACTTGAGAACCCATACCATATGCAGAGTCTGCCTAATGACTGTGTTTTTGGGTTTGCTCTCTGCCATTGCTTCATTAAGCCCTTATATCTCGCAGCACTGTAACTGAACTCCAGAGCGTATAGATCGGAGTGGAGTGGGTGGCAACGTCACTTTCGGTGTAATTGGCTCCAAACAAGCAAAGCACAACACTTTGCAAAAGACACACTCTGCCTGAGAAGTGTATATAAGCATTCTGTTTCTCTGTGGGTTACGCTTCTCTTTCTCACTCCCCTGGTGGAAACTGCCTAATTTTCTCTCCAACTCATAAATCTTTTGGTGATGAGGCCAGGTGGGCTGCTTACTTTTTTTTCATTTTTTTTATTTGTTTTTTTGCACATCAAAAACAAAGGAAGCATTTGAGGCCAGAATATGAAATGGAGAAGAAGAACAATTCCCTTCGCCAAGATCTGTTTCAATCAGCGAATCCACTTGGATAAAAATGGATTGACGTGGCTGTCGCTGAACCACACATCCACAGAATTCATCAAAACCTTCAGATTATGAAGATTAAAGTGAATGGCAATGAGGAAGGCGTTCAGTTGTGTAACCCTACTCAATATGGGGGATTGATAGCTCCCCGTGGTGCAGGCATTTACATATCAAGCTGGTGAGGGAGATGGACTTCACTAATGTCAGAACAAGGCTAAAGAAGAAGGATGAAGATGCCAAGGCAAGGTTTTGTAGTTCACAACACCTCTCATCTCTGAAATATCCACCATCTTCTCAGTGCACTTGCAGTTTCTATAAGATAAATAAGCAGTTTTCAGAGGTTGTGCCAATTAAATGAAATAAATGTAGGATGGTTAGAGGGAGACAGCTAGAGAGAGAGAGAGAGAGAGAGAGAGAGAGAGAGAGCGCTCTGTGGACACAGGAGTCTTTGGAGATGGGGAATGATAGCAGAAAGTAAAGTCCATAATACCCTGCTTTCACCTAGCAAGTGCCAAGTCACCTGTGGGCGTGGCCTGTCCGGCATTTTTTAAATTCTGATGAGAAACAGTAGTGACAGTAATATCTATTAAACACAAACAATACACTAATCCATGTGAAAAGTGTTGTTTTATGTACTTCATGTTCTCAGCTTCATGCTAGTTTCAATGCCAGATAAATTAGCAAAGCAGGCTAACTGCACTAGCTAAGTACTCTTAACATCAGACCAGACATTGCTGGTATGATAAATCATTCAAGCCGATCCTTTGGATTTGTCAATTTACAGCAATTTGGATTTTGTCAATTTGTTACGTAAATCAGCAAATCTCAATCGCTTTCGCTGAAAACGTGTCTCCGTGTTGCACAGATGTGTAGAAAGTTGCTAGTTTGAATCTAGGGAATAAATGAATATATGCTAAACATTTAACTACAAATAGCACTATTGTAAAATAGCTGAAAAGTAAGATTATGTCTCTTTTTTCCTTTTCTTTTTTTTCTTTTCTATACCCATCACCACCCTCAGTCTTCAGAGGACAATATGGATTTTATCAATATATAGTTACTTGTTTTGAACCATTAAAGCCACTCCTAATAAAAGGAGAGAGAATAACAAATGGAAGGAAGGATAAAAGGAAGGGAAAACATTTTAAAGTAAAATCATTTCTGTTTAAACATTTTTCTTTTGCTTTTTGGGTGTTAGGGACAGATTTGTCTTTCGGTTTCTCTTTGTTTTGCTAGGCTAAGTAGATCATTCAGGTGCTAATACATTTTGATATTGTGTATTATTTCAAGAGCTTCAGATTCCAATATAATATCTCCTATATAAGAAAAAATACACGTCACATAGGCTGGGTTCTATAACTATTACTCCTTATTATTGTATTCTCCTTATCTGCACATGTATTGTTTGAACCACATTTTGGAACACGGGTTAATTAGAGCACAACCCTTAATGACGATCCCGACAGGATTGGACACCCAACCGGAGACGCCATCGCCCCCAGCGCCTGGCGTCCAGTCACCACTAACTCAAAATAGCACTGCCACACCACATGTGTGTGTCCCGCAGCAGGAGAAAGCATTTGGAGAACAATAGCTCCCGGTGAACATTAAATACTGGAGCGGTTCGATAGAGAAACAGCAGTGCCCTTTGACTGAAGCCATTATCTAAAGGAGAAAAAGCTCTCAGAGGAGGAAAACCTGATAAAAGACACTTCATAACCCAACCCACACCAAAAAAAAAAAAAAAAAACACAGACAGATTGAATATGGCCAAAGATTGTATCTGTGAAGTGTCATAGTGAGCTATTATTCATCACTTAGTTATCTTACAGCAGGAAGGAAGCAGCAAGTAAAATTCAAGAGACACAAAAGCATTAAACATTCATCTAGCTTCAGGAAGAGCTTCATCCTGGTCAGGATCCAGAGCCTACCCAAGGAACACTGGGTGTAAAGTATACACCTGGGATCACAGAGCATCTCACACACACACACACACACACACATTTACACCAATACAGAGTTTCTAATCCACCTATTAGCAGGTTTTGGGAGAAAAACCTTAGAACCCAGATGAAACCCACAAGGAAATGCGGAGAAGCTTTTCTATCCTGATGGGTGTGGTCTCTTCCCCCATTCCCAGGGCATAAAGGCTCACGGAATAATTTCATGCAATGGTCTTAACACTCCAACTGAACACTTATGGGAAATTTTGGAGTGACATGTTAGAAAGCAGTGTCCACCACCATCATCAAAACATCAACTGAGGGAATATCTTCTGGAAATAGTGTGTTTTTCACTACAGTACAGTTCTAGAGATATGTAGAATTGATCCCTCTTAATGTTAAAGCATTCAAAGACATTTACATTTACATTTATGGCATTTGGCAGACGCCCTTATCCAGAGCGACTTACAATAGTGCTTTGAAGTCTATCAAAAATACATTCTGATATTGGCTCGGTAGGTCACAAACTAGGAATACCATCAGTCCAAAACTCTGTTGGGGAGGTTTTTTTGTTTTGTTTTGTTTTTGTGAAAGTGCTAATTTAAGTATTTTATGAAGAGGTAAGTCTTTAGCCGTCGTTTGAAGACTGCCAGTGACTCAGCTGTTCGGACATCTAGGGGAAGTTCATTCCACCACCTTGGTGCCAGAACAGAGAAGAGTCTCGATGCATGCCTTCCTTGTACCCTGAGAGATGGAGGGACCAGTCGAGCAGTGCTAGAGGATCGGAGGGAGCGTGGTGGCGCTCGAGGTGTGATAAGTGCTTTGAGATAAGTGGGTGCTGGTCCGTTTTTGGCTTTGTAGGCGAGCATCAGTGTTTTAAATCTGATGCGGGTAGCTACAGGAAGCCAGTGGAGGGAGCGCAGCAATGGGACATCCTAACCAATTGTATGCCTCCAACATTATGGCAACAGTTTGGGGAAGAACCACATACGGGTCTGATGGTCAGCTGTCCACAAACATTTGGCCATATGGTGTATCTCCATCTCCAAACTGTACCTTCATGTAATGTTGTTCCAACTTTATAGCTTCCAGTAATCCCAAGTCATTGTCCAATGTAAAAGCTATTTAGCATAACCTAGAATTAGGTAGCATCTCTATTGTGATTATCTTAAAGCACCTGGGAGCCACCAGTCATTTGCTTACTCAATTACAGAGCTGAAAAAGCTTAAACACATCTATAGAGATTCATGAGATGGCTGCATCTGATTAGCAGAAGGAGAAATATTAACAGTGTTAGCAGCTATTGTATCCAGTTTTGTGTTCCAACATAACACCTCAGTGGCTCTGAGAGTTCGGCAGTACATACACAAGACCACACTGCCAGGAGGGAAATGAACCACGAGAGTGAACTGCAAATGAGCTGGACGTCTGTAAAGTTTATTAGCAATGTTAATGCTACCACATCCACAGTTTTTAAGGAGGAGGATTTTTCAGAGACCAATATTATTTATATTAGCTTTTATGTAAGAAATTCCTCCTGTACATTCGAGTGCAAAAGTCTGTATAGTACATTGACTGACATTATTGATATCATTTTGTTTTTCTTTCCACAACTTTACCATTTATCATTTTATTATGTGAGATAAAGAAGGAACATGGCAGAAAACTAAGACTACGTCCCTGATTTACTAAATGTAAAAATGTGTGCAAGCTTGATAACGCCTGCAAAAATGTCACAGCTGAGAACTGTGAATATAAGATGTCTTGTCCATTTTGTGGGTTTGCGTAAATGAATATGCGTTTCTACCTAAAAGTGCAAAATTCAGGGTGGCGTCAATGTCGATAGACTAAATTAGCATCCCAAGCATGATTTAGAATCTATTCAAGAACATGAGCTAATTAATATCACTGCAAAACATGTATTGCATTTGTAGAAGCCTGTTTTCAATAAAGATTATGTTTTTTTAAATGATGACTACTTGCATGATGAGTTGACATAATACTAACATAGCATATAAGGCTTCATATTACATATTTGCCACATAGTCAGATGTCTAATGCCAGAACTTGGTGGAGAGCCTGCAAATAGCTAAGAACTTCTTACTCTGCTGAAACAAGCAATCCGATCTCATTAGAAATCTGAACCCGAGTGAATGAGGGCAATGTGGCTGGATTTCAGTCGATTTTATATGGAAAAAAGAATGATTTGTAACCTTGTCTCTAACCCTAACCTTTTTTTATCTATTTCATGCAAATTGTTCCAAATTACTAACAATGTACTGTTTAAAGGCAATGTCTATGAGTTTGATGAGGGATACATGCTTGTACAGAGAGTCTCGAAACCACTATCACAAGAAGAAAATAAATAAATAATAGCTGTAATATATATAGGATGTGACAGAAAAAGAACAAACTCCCTGAATGCAGCAACTTGAGGGATTTGAAAAGGAGAAATCCAATATACCTGCTAGGCCAATATGGCCATAAAACTCCGACGGTGAGAGGAGGAAAATGGCAGCGGCTGGCGGGACAGGATGATTCAGAGTGTCACCGAGAGCTGTTGTGTTGAGGGTTGTAGATAAAGTGTAATGTTCTCTATAATGTGCTGAGTCTTTTCGCAGCACACAATACAGCTGAATTGGGACCACCTACTTTTTCAGCAGCCTTGATTCACGAATGTATTTCATCATATTCATGGAAATTTCAGAAATAAATATGAACCAAACCAGACAAAGCTAGGGATGACTTGGGACCTTTCTTCAAAGCAGTAAAAAGTTACAAAACTGTGTACTTTATTTCTTTTATAAAGGAATGAACTACAGATCTCACAGTTTATCATCTAAACTAGTAGCTATCAAACCAGTGATTTAAAAAAACCTGTCCTTGATGGTGGTGTGATGAAGCGGAGATTATTTTCCTATAACACACATTCTTTGCTTTACACCCAGAACTACTGTCAGAGCGGCTGCTATAGAAAATTAACCACTAATCTGAATTGAAAATTCAACAGCACTGTGGTATAAAGGGAAATATCAAACATCATCTATATCTCCAAGATCCTAGAAAAGGTTGTAGTTCAGCAGTCAAACTCATACTTGCATGAAATTTTTCAGACAGGATTAGGCCTCATGACAGGATTGAGACAGCGCTGGTTAAAGTAGTAAATGACCGAATACTCGCGTCTGATCAGGATTTTGTCTCCTTGCTTGTGTTGCTAGATCTCATTGCATTTTCGATAACTGTTGTTGGGGTGAAGAGAATGGCTGTATTCTGGCTCAGGTCTCTATCTAACTGATCATCATCAGTTTATAAATATTAATGATGGCTTCTCAATGGATACAAAAGTAATGTTTTTTGCCTTTTTCATGAAAGACATGTGTAAAGGACATTAGACACTGGATCCTGAGTAACTTCTTCCTACTCAATTCTGACCAGACAGAAGTACTTCTACTAGGACCACAGACACTAGAAGTAAACTTTTTGATTGTGTAGTAACTCTTGATGGCCTTTCAGTTACATCATGTGCAGCAGTGTGATTCTTTTGTGGCTGTGGCTCCTCTTGCCCTCCGGCCATGCCTGATTCATCTGATGCTCTACTTTGGCTTTCAGCTTTTTGCACTTATGACTCACCTTCTGCTGCTGTGGGTGGTCCCACATGGATACCCTAAATATTTACAGTTCCCAAATCCTTGTCAAATACTGTCATTACTCTTCTATGCTTGTATACTGTAATGATTTATAATCTGGTGTCACTCAGGAGAGGCTGGATTCTCTTTTGCGCCTGGTTCCTCTTGTCATCGCGCAGAGTCTTTTCTCATTACTGCTGGCTCTGGCTTCTTCATTAGGAGTCTAAATCTACATGTAGATTTCTGTGTAACTGCTATGCTACATGTCTTTCATCTATTAAAACTGTTTTCAGTTGATGCTGAGGTTCTGCACTACCCACAACTAGAACTTTTTTTTTTTTTCAGCATAGATAAATACTAAAATCCCCATATTTTACAGTAATTAATGGTTAAATATCAGCGAGTGTGTTATTAGCCGTGTCTGTGTATGTTTGCACACTGTGTTAGTACACAGAACAATGCAGTTATACATTGAGATGTAATGTTGAATCTCAGAGGAGAACTAGATCCTGCCTGCACACTTCATTAGCTACTTTATTTATTCCTCTGTGTGTACATGCGTGTGCACATTTACATTTTCATTTATTCACTTGACATTCATTTTTATCCAACATAATTCCCAAGCATTGCAGAATCCAATCCACACAATGTGCACAAGCTCCCTCAAACACCAAATGTAACTGATTAGCTCAGACATGTTTAGAGTATAAAAGAAGAAGAAGAAAAGAAAATACAATTTCGTTTTAGTTCGTAGGCCCGAGGGAGGCTCGCTAACAATCCTGAGATTTGAATGTACAACTTAAGAACTTTAACAAAAGCCCTGTGTTTATCAATTCATTACTGTGTACAGTTAGCATTGCGTGTGTATGTGTGTGTGTATTAGCCTTGCCGTATCAGTGAGTGGGATTAGAAAGACATTCCTCGATCTCAAATGTCAAACGCTACTGCAGGGATTTTAAACTCAGCAGTACTAGATACTCTTTGAGTGTTGCTGCAAAATGCAAGAAAAAAACTGCTGGAAGTAGTTACTGGAATAAAATATTTATTTAAAAAAAAAACAATATTTAAACTAGTACAGAGACAGCAGAGATCTCAAAGTGTTTGCTATAAGAGACCTCTTTAACTGTATTAAAAAAATAATCCGATTTATTTTCCTGAACATAATCTAGCTATTAAAATATTAGGCTTATTATTTAAATCTGTAAAATGATATTCTTAATAAAAATAGAGCTTTTTATTCTTGTGGGCAGTAACAAATAAATAAATAAATAAATGAATAAATGAATGAATGAGTGTCATGCATTCCAAGTTGGAAATATAATATGTGGGTGATTTTAATTTCCTTTAATTTCATTACTTCTTGTGGTTCTGCAATGAGGTCACATCGAAGCAATATGAAAGTAATTATATATTGTATGTCTAATACTGCTCTGTCCAAATCTTATTATTAAATCCGTGTTTAATTGGAATCTACAGTCCAGTAAATCCAGACGGACAACAACTGGCCGTGAGCTAACGCTGGAGCATGTGCTATAGTCTGTAAATAAAATCAGTGCATTGAAGATGGAAGTCTCGTCTGTTTGTCTCTCTGGACTTTTCTCTGTTTAACAGCTGCTCAGTTATTTCAGCTGCAGGCTGGGACTCGAACACAACAGAAACACGCTGTAGAATAAAACATCTGCCATTTATAATCAATTCATCAGCTGTGTCACGGTTATGTACATTTTAATATTATTCAGCTCAAAAGTCAGAGGAATTTACGCAGCTCTTGATTAAATCCAGTTCTAAAAAGCTGTAATGACAAGAGCACAGGATTTCTAGTCGTTTGGTTATTATGAGTTTAGGTTTTGGTTAAGAAACAGTGAAAACAAATTATTTTAGTTTCTTTCTCAATTTGTCCTGAAATCTTCTTTTAAATAAAATACCAGATAGCATTAGATTAGTCCAAGCTGGCACTAAAACAAGCAAAAAAGCAAAAAAACAAAACAAAACAAAACAAAAAAATCACCAACTCTTTGAGTGTTGGTAAAAAAACAACAAAAGAAATAAATTAATAACAAATAAATAAGTATTAAGACCATTAAATAACAAACATGTTATTTCTGTCTAATTGACTTCATTTCTGCCATTTTCCCATTTTTTTCTTTAATAGAAAATATTTAACGTATATATTTTAACATTAATAAAATTGTTTATTATTTTTCATATTTATTTATTTGTTTATTTATTTATTCTTTCATTTAGGAAGATGTCATTTTACCATTGGAAACAGGTAGCAACAAAAGTAACGATGATGATTCAATCATAACTTTTACTTTAGCTGCGAGACTGTGCCGTTTACTCTGACCCTGCTTCCTGATTGGTAAGACTGATCGAACATTATTCTAACGCTTACGAATCAGTTTAAAAGTTAGTGAAACTCTGCTACTTCCTGACACATCCTCATGTTTGAGTGCAGCTGACTCGATGACGGACGTGTTAAGAGCATCTTCGCTCTCTGGAGGAAGGAAAGGAAGAACGCTCTCTTTCCTCTCGGTGAGATCACATTTGCATCTTTCGCACTTTGACACAAAAGCACTCTCGGGATCGATAGTGGGCTGAATCTGGAACGTCTCTGCTGAATCTTCTCTCCTCACCTCTCAGAGAGAGTGTCGTTACATCGATGTCTGCAGTTCCACAATAACAGAGTGATTCACAGCTTTTAGTTAAGACCTGAAGATGCCCATCTCGAGAACGGGCAAGAGAACAAGTGCTTTCCAGGTGCTCTGTGATTTTAAACAGTGTTGAGGTGATGCTGAGGCGTGTGGGCGAGATCTAACTGATGCAACTGCTGCTCTCTAGTGGAAAATAAATAAATAAATAAAAATGAAGGGGTGTGGCCAAGTGTGGGCCTGACAGTGTAATATATCATATGTAGGAAAAAAGTCCAAGGACAGCTTGCAAGCTGGCAGGAAATATAAGATTTTTTCAAGTTTTGCTAAGAATTAGTAGGTAAGTAAGGTATAAAACACTCTGTGTCATGCTAATATAGGAAACTAATCAACAATGGGGTGGTGTGAAGAAGCAGAGTTACTGTTACCACCACCCAGAAGTTGATTACTTTAATTCCCTTTATAGCTAGTTCTATAACAAGCTAGTTCTTTTTATCGCTTAGCAGCTTTAGACAGTCATTCTCTCACTTGTTTTTCTCTGTCTTGAAGTTAATAAGACAAAAAAACACAACTGTTACTGAGAAACCATGAAGAAGCGTAAACTCCTCTGTCCTGAAGATGTCGGAAAACGTAAAGTCACGGCTTCACCGCTGACTGTTACAAAGCGCTGACACTGGAGACTCCTTCCATAAATGTTACATAAACATCTCCTTACGGTGAAGAAAACTTCACTATATCAACGATTAGAGGATTTTGTTTGTAAGTGAGAACAGGAACTAACGTCTCATGGATGTTCCACAACATTAAATGTAGCTATAAACAGATAAAAAATACGATGTGTTACTATTTACTTATTACAAAATTGTGACTATTGCCTGTTATACCTCAGATAGATAGATAGATAGATAGATAGATTGATAGATAGATAGATCTAAATTGCTGTGGTGTAAAAGGAATAAAACATGTGCTGGTATAGGAAAATAATCAACTTCGGGGTGATACCGGGTGAACTCTGCTTCATTACATCATTCCATCGTTTATTATTTTCCTCTAACAGCATGCCATGGAGTGTTTTATTCCTTACTTATGATACAGGCTTTTGGGACAATCTTATATTTGATGCCAAAAGTTAGACCATTTTAATATTTTAAAATATTAAGCCCTGTTTATCGTCATCGTCCTCTCCTGAAACTGAAACTAATCCGATATTGAAATTAGCTCGCAGTTATCATACAGCGACTTTATCATTTTGTTCCAGTTCTTGTAGAGAACAAACCGGGAAGGCGGCTTTAAGCAGGACAAACAGAGCGAACACTAATCGCTCGTTTGTGAAGATACGTAATTCCTCAGCACTTTTCCATTCCCACGATCTGATAATGGTGGAGGAAGGGAGGAATGCCGGAATCCCTAATGGGAGCAGTTTTATCTGAGGGTGAGCAGAAACGAGCTGGCAGATGGTAATGATGATTTAGGCCACACTCTACTCCGACCACACCACACACCACCGAGCTTAATGGGGTGGAACGCTTACTTTGGGACAAAAGCAAATTATAGTGCCTGGCAATCAATAGGGTTAGTGAGTGAAACCCAGTGGCCTTTTGACTCGCTCTTCGTAACTCAAGTGAAGGAATGTATCGATCTGCTCTGCTCACCGAGCATTTTCCTTCTCATTGATTTCAATGCAAAATGTATTTAATTGAAACTCGAAAAGGGCACGCCACGTTGTCCTCATTCTAATGTGACAAGCTTCCGCGAAGAGGGATTTGGCATTCTAATAGACTGGATTTAGACCTTTTGATTTGCATTCGTGGCCGCATGTAACATGTCAATTAGGGTTTGTCAAGCACGGACCTCGGTGACGGAGTGCCTGAAATTTACTCAGTGAAGATTTGTAGGGAAAATATTAGCATCTGTCATGTAGCTTTGTGAAAAAATGGAGCTGGGATGTGACAGAAAAAGAAAAAAAGAATCGTGTTGTTAAATAAACAAACAAAAATTATATTCTATATGACTTTAACATATTTTGACACATAGCACATTTTTGTTACTCTACATTTTTGTTACTCTACAAAAATGTACGAAAAAAAACTGGCTAACATGATTTTCAGTAAAATATATTATTGAATATTAGTGAATCCTGTGAATGTGGACAAATTTTGGATGCTCTGTGTTAAATTACTTCTGTTAGCATGTTTGTATGTTCATCTGGGAAGATCCATTGCGGCAGAATTCTAGCAAAAAAGCCAAAAAAAGACAGAAAAATTTGTGTTTTGACCAAAATTGAGTATAACTTCCTATAACACTAGACTCTGAAACCTTAATAGTAGTCCTAATCCACAGACTAGCAGTCATAGTAAACAGGTTAATCCACAAACTAGCATTTACACAAACAGCATTTCTGGCTGAAAGGTGAAACACTTTGAATTATTTGTGTAAATAAATGTATTTGGTGCCGGTGTCTGAAATCCTGAATGCTGTATTTTGAGAGTGTATTGTGTGTATATTGTGTAATATCTATTTAAAGGTTTGTTAAAAAGAAAGACCCATGTTTCCGCCTGAGAGAGCCGTTATCCCACAGAGCAGAAACACAGAAAGAACGAAGGAAAGCTCGAGAAAGACAAATTTGTGCTGCTGCCAGAGCTGTTAGCATACGTTAAATGTAATTTTCCTTTATTTGCAAATGCAATGGCTCATGCTGTACTTTTCGGAGAGCGTTATGGCTTCTTTCTCCCATTGTCTTGTGAAATAATGGTTTCTGGGCAATTTATGTGCAGAGCCCCAGACAATTTTCATTCCTCTCTCCAGAAGATTTACTTTTCCTCTTGCTATTATGCATCCTTTTTTGTTCCATCAATATAATTTCACGTCTCGGGACAGAATGGCTCACTTGGCGATGCTGATAACCGTAAACAATAACGTTATATGAAGCAGCTCCGATCTGGGTTCGTATAGATAATGTGTCATTATAAAACCTCATATCTGAAAAAAAGCAGAATGAATATTCCAAAACAAAAAAAACATCCAGATGGCTATCCATGATATGATTTTTCCAAACTGACAGCTTCTTTTTCCCCACACAGCTGATTTTTATTAAAAAAAAAAGGACCAGCTTGCTGACACTTCCATTGTGGAAACCAAAAAATGTAATCCGAACTATAATTAAGCCATGTTCCTGCATTAGAAGGAGTGATAGATGGAGTAATGGAGTGGATGGAGTGATGCATGAGGTGGGGATGGAGGTGGGCCCTTCACTAATCAAGCCTGACCTGATGGCACACCGCTAAATGCTTCGAGGAAAACTCCGGGGACTCTCCAGGAAGCTTTTAAACACATTTAATATCATATAATGCTCTCTTTCTCTCCCTCTCTCCCTCTCTCTCACTTCTGCTGTCATGCATCTATCCTTTAGCCACATACAAACTAGCTTTATAGTAAACAGGCTAATCTGCAAATTAGCATTTACCTCAAAATAGATTTATAGTAAACATGATAATCCACAAAGTCGAATTTACACACGTTAGCTTTATAGTAAACAACTAGTATATAAAAAAAAAAAATCATTGCAGTAATTTAAACCATTAAGTGGCATTTTCAGCATTTTAGCGAAAGAAATAGTAAACAGGCGATTTCACAAACTAGCATTTACAAAATCAAGAATTATTGTAAACAATTGAATAGCTCTGAGAGTAGCACAATTGTATATGTGCTGTATATGAACTCTAGTATTTGTATAGATAAAGCTAGTTTGTGGATTAATATGTTTAATAAAAAGCTAGTTTGAAGAATAGCCTATTTACTATAACGCTAGTTTGTGTAAATGCTAGTTGGGAGATTAGCCTATTTCAAATCTCTCTCTCTCTCTCTCTCTCTCTCTCACACACACACACCTCTATGTGTAAGAGTTTTTGAGAAGGCATTAAACCAGAGCTGTGGTGTCTACATAACCGGAGAGAAGCAGGAAATTGATCGTGATATTCAGCTTGATTATTGCTAATTCCTCTCCTCGTTGCTACACACTGACAGTATTAGCATATTGGGGAAAAAAAAGCAAAGAATGCTAGAAGCTAATTGTGTTGGAGTTGGAGTTAATTGCGAGCAAAGTGGATAATACGCTAACAGCGAGATTTCACAGCGCTGCTGCCCTGTTTCTGACTAATGCACTTTAGATGCATGATCACATGACTCCTCCTGAAGCCCTGACTGCTATATTACAGCCATTCTTCATCTGACGCTCGCTTAATCGACGTCCTGATGATGCTTAATAAACTCAAGGTAACAGACTGGGAATTATTCACGCATAAACTCCACTCATCATCTCAGTAAAAAAAAAAACACACACACAAGCTTCTTGTTGTGATTAATTAAGAGGAAAAAGCACAACGTTTATTCAGTCTTCAGCAGGAGCTGTGTGTTTAAAAGCTCTGAAGGTTCTTCAGCTTTACTGACGAATCGGTTGGATGTTTAATCTTTTTTTACACTCGTGTGTGTGTGTTTTTTTTTCTTTTCAGATTCATTTGGTCCGAGAGTTTGGGACATTTGGTGGAATTTGAAAGCTGTTTTTTGAGAGAACTGAGCGATATGATGATATACAGTATAGACATTGTAAAATAAAATCAACTTTCTCAGCTACTATCACAGTCTCTCTTTATAGCTTATATTAATAATAATAATAATAATAATAATAATAATAATTTTAAAAGTATGTAAAGTATAATAAAATATGATAAATAATATAATAGAAAAAATTACAAAACACTTCAATTCTGAAAGCTGCTGATTTTTTAAATGTTTTAAGAATTTTAATTTTACAGATTTTATTTTTTCTCTCCTTTTCAGTGCTAAATTATTGACGTCAGTTGTACATCCTCCTTCTTTTCCTTTTTTCTTTTTCACTTTTTTTCCCACTTTTTTATTGTTTAGCAGAAACCTACTGCTGCTGTCACACTAGCTTTTTTTTCCATTTCTATGCTTTTTTTTTTCCTTTTCTGTCTTTTCCTTTTCTCTTTTCATTTTCCCACATCATTAAACTTTTAAAATTTTACTTTATTTTAATTTCCTTTTTCTCTTTTCCTTTCTTCTTTTTTCCCCCAATTTTCCCCATTATTCTGTGAAAAGGGAAAAACAACAGAAATGAAGCAACAGAAGTTTTATTAAGGTGGGTAATTTGTGTCATATTTTAACAGTCTTTAAAAGTCTTTAACAGTCAAAGTTAACTTATTTTTGTAGACGTTACATAAAAGAAAAAAGAAAGTGTGTTATATCATATATATCTTGATGCACGTACATTTTATTTTTAGCTTCTTGGGATTCTAATCCTGTAGATAAATTGTAAAGGTACATTTCATTTCATTTTATTTTTTTAACACTCACAAACAAACGGGGGATGCAAACTTTTGCACTGAAGTGTACTATATGAGCATGGATGTTTCTCTATGTTTCATCCGTACGTGAGAGGACAGCATGGCGGATGCGGTGTGGTTGATCCAGTCGTGACTCGGTTGAACACACAGTGTTGTATAAGACATATGGCAGGCTCAGTTAGTGAGCGACTCCCTGTGATCAGACCCATCCGTCTCCGTCTCATCCTTCTCCATACTGACACGTAGCATGGGGTGTAAAATACATAACCTCATACGAATACTTTACACACACGCACACACACACACACACACACCTGCTTCAGTGTAACACACTGCGGTGTATCGGTGAGTAAAGGGTAATTATGAAGAAGGTCATATTAATAAGTGATGAATCTGAATCCTGGTGATAAAAATGACTGATATGGCAGAACGGAAAAAAAAGGGAAAAAGACGGAAATGTTGATCAACCCAGGACTTTTTTAAAGAATAACACACAACGGGTCATGCTGTCTTAGGAAAATAATCCACATCAGTTCAGCCTGATGTGATTTATTCCTCTTTATACCACAGCCACTTTGCCAACTATTACACTTTATTAATTAACATGGTTATTAATTAATATATATATTAAATAACATACTCTTTTTACCCACTTATAGTTAATGCTGTGGAATGTTCCTGTTGTTGCTTAGCAGCTATAAACACTCGTCCCCTCACCAGTCTCTCTTTTTCCTCTTTCTTGCAGCTTGTCATGTTACCGAGAAACCACAAAGAAGCGTAAACTCCTCTGTCCTGAAGATGTTGGAAAACTTAAACTTACAGTTTTACCTCTCACACTGGAGACTCCTTCCATCAATGTTAAATGAGCATCTCCTCAGCACATCAACAATTACACACATTTTTCAATCCAGTTACGTGAAAGTCCCTGTGAACGAGCTGTTACTATAGAAACGATAACGCATTAGAACAAGCGCATTACAACATATAAACCTGCGCTACTGTCAGAGCTGCTGTTATAGAAAACTAATCAACGCCTTCAGCTCTCTGGTATTAAGAACTGTACACACAATTGTTCACATCCACACCATTACCAAAATCTGCAAACGTTTACAGAGACAGCTGAGAAACTTCACAAACAGTGCTCAAAAATAAACCATCTGATCTGAACACACACACACACACACACACGTCTGACTATTACAAAGCTCCACTAACACAGCGTGTGTCCAGAAATAAAAACCTCTCATCCAAATGGAGATGCGAATCTCTACTGCTGTGAATTCTCAGACGATTTAGAATCCGCTAGAAATTAAAACATTACAGTTTATGTGAATATTAATCTAGTTTTATATCTAGCACTTCATACGCCTTTAATAAATAAAACTCGAGCATTTTTAATCAGAATAATCAGAATTTTTTTCAGTTTAAAGCCCTATTTGGATGGGATTCATTTTCCTGGAGTAATGCCATCATTTCCTGCGGCTCCTCTGTGATTTTATTTCCATCCATGTTAGGAAATATTACCTTGCTGTAATTATCTTGATGTACATGACTAGTTTGCTAACAAATAAATCAGAAGTAACTTATCCTGTAAATAACCAACATTTACCATTAGCTAGAATTTGACTTGAAGTATAAATATTCCAAAATAATACGCAAGTGTAGTAACAAAGAATAACTACGTAAGTATTTCACACCCCTGATAAGCGCTAACGTGAATACATGTTGACTCTTGACTCTTCTGGCAGAACTGTGCAGAACTGTAACAGGATTTATTTATTTTCCTAACACAAAACAACAGCCATTCATCAGATGTAATGAAGTAAAGCAGAGTGCAAACGGAATACAGTTTAATCTCCTGCACTATGACACATGATGGAGCAGGAAAGTATTTTTGGATAAAGCATGTATCTATCAATAAAGAAGAAGGTCAGGTTGTTTGTGTCTGCGCTCAGATGAAGGTCAGCTGTCACTGAATACGTATAGCTATTTTCCACACGCTGAACCCGAGCCTGATACGTCAGTCTCACTTTCAGCACCGAGCTCGAGAACCGAGTCTGCAAACACAAAGCAGGAAAACTCACTAACAGCTCCACTGAGCGTCCTTTTCCACCAGCATGGCGCTGGTTCCCGAAAGGGCTCCTAATCTGGAACCAATCCAGCTGCTTGTGCGACAAAATCGCTTCAGTTCCAACACAAAAGTACTCAGAGCTTGAGGGCGTCGGTTTATTGCTATGGCAACCGCTTAAGGAATTTGAGAAAAAGTTTGAGATTAAATTAAGGTAAGTTTAGGGGTGGGTGAGTCAGGTAGCCTTTTTTTTTTACTTTGCTTAAATCATAATTAATAGTTTTATTTTTTTTTTAAGTACCAATATGTAATAAATGCAAATTTAAAAAAATATGATACGCCCAGTGTTTTAAATTTATTTTTAAACAAAGCATTTTTTTTCCTTTATTAATTAAAATGATTTTAAATCAAGACCCACCCACCGTAAATAAATAAATAAATAAATAAATAAATATTGTGAGCAGTCCAGGCAGGTATCATGTCTTTTTTTTTCTTCAAAAATCTGCTTATATTTTAAATGTATTAATATCTTGCATATGAAAATTAGATTTTTTTTATTTTCTACTTTTTCCAAAGAATTTTAGAAAAATAAGGAACAATTTTCTCATGTGCGACAATCGCACACATTTTACAGTTTTGTTGATGATAAAAGGATATTAAGATCAAAAATAAATAAAAATATATAAATAAATAAATAAAAAATAATAAATACATACATAGTATACTGTAGGTTTATTGATAAAACTGTCATCTAGTGAAATTATTATGAAATTATTATTATTGTTATTATTATTATTACTTTATTTTTTAAATAATCATGTGGCTGTTCCTTCTGAAGAATATGGGAAACAGGTCATTTGAGAAAACAAGATAAAAATAAATAATTTCAGTAACAAATGGAATCTGAAAACAGTGAAGTGAAGTGAAGTGAAGACCAGCGCAAGGAGCAAAAAACACAACAAACAGCTTAAAAAAAGCAGATGGGATGTTCAGAGTCCCTGTAACTTTCATCCTCAGATAGCAAAGTTTCAGAAAAGAAGCACAGGGGAACTGTTTAGGCTCACGGACGAGGATGTGGTGTGACAACAGGATGGAGGGGAAAAAAAAGGAAGTCAATAATGAATGAATAAAGTGAGGCAGAGCAGGATGAACACTCGAAATGGAGAACGCAGGATCAGGATCTGAAACGCCGGCTTCGGCGACTCGCGGTTCCTGTGATATTCTCTGGGCTTTGTTTGGCACAACCAAGCGAACAGTGGAGGATAAATTGGGGTTGATTGATGTCCCGAACCCTGGCCTTTCGTCTCTGCAGATATGTCACAGCAGAAGGTGTTTATCAGCTCAGCCGCCTCGCCGTCACTGCGCTACACATTCACCATGATGAATAGTAGATGTCCTGAACTTCCATTCAGAACCTTTCTGTCTGACAGGTGGATGTCAGGAGCGTACTGCTTTGAGATAGAAAACCTTCGTGTGTGTGTGCGTGTGTGTGTGTGCTGGAGAGAAAGTCCAAATGCTCGAGGTGGTCACCTTTCAGTGATTATCATCAGCAATTACCTGCACAGGTTCTGTCTCTCCTCCGCATCCTCGGCGGACACAGCTAGGCCAGGCTGGATGTCTTCTTCTTCTTTTTTTTTTTTTATTTCATTTTAAAAATGATTAGCTCTGATGTACGGTCTCCACAGATGTGCCTGGTGAGTGTGCTTTTTCACTTGTCTTGCTTTCCATCATGTTAATTGCGTTCTGCAGGACCTTGTCTCCGGGAAACCTTTCATCTCTTGCTGTAAACTTTTCCACACAAACATCGGTGCGATTTATATCTCGACACATCGTGTCGCTAAGCCATCACTTCCTGCTGATCCTTAAATTTTCTTAACACCTTAAATTTTCTCTGGCTTCAAAATCAGAATAATATTTTTTTATATAATCACATATCTGGGCAATTACACGTCAAATACAGGCAGCGGCGGTGCGGTTTTAAAATGAATTATTCAATTAATTAAATCTAATTAAATTGTTTCAATATAAATGATTTATATTTAATAAACATATAAATCTAAACACACCAGGGTTTGTTTATTAATTTACTTACTGACTGATAGACTGTGAATAAACAGGGATCTGAGGCTATAGATTAACCAAAACTGGACAGTTGAAGATTGTAAAAACATTGCCTATTTTTTTTTTTTTTCTTCAATCTTCAGCTGTCCAGTTTTAGTTAGCTTGTAGCCTCAGATTCCTGTTTATTCACAATGAACCAACATCTGTGCCCACTATAGTCTCAGGTTCCTGTTCTTGGCTGACATGTGTGGAACATGATGTGGTCTTCTGCTGTTGCAGCCCATTTGCTCAAGGTTCTGACGTGTTGAGATGCATTTCTGCTCGCCGCGGTTGTAAACAGTGATTATTTGAGTTACCGTAACCTTCCTGTCAACTCAAACCAGTCTGGTCTTTCTCCCCTGCCTCCCTCACTGATCAACTGCTGCTCACTGGATGTTTTTTGTTTTTCGCACCATTCTGTATAGAGACTGTTGTGTGCAAAAATCCGAGTTGATCAGCAGTTTCTCAAATACTCAAACCCGCCCCATTCTGAAGTTTGATGTGAACATTACGTGAAGCTCTTGATCTGTATCTGCATGATTGTGTGCATCATGCTGCTGATGACTGGCTGATTTTATAATCACATGAATGAGCAGGTGTACAGGTGCTCCTAATAAACAACTTGAGATTGACCCACATACAATGCTATCAGTCATGGCCAATAAATGCCATTGTGCAGCAAAAAAATATAATATAAATGCTGGCTGTAAACAGTGAAGTTGTCTCAGCGATGCAAACAAAGAAGGAAAGAAAATGGCTCTGACCTCAAACCCTGCTTATCTCCTTAACCATTTGTGACTGCACAACTTGGCTTGTGTAAGACTTGGCAACCGTTTTGGCTGCACTGATCTCTATTCAAAGAGGTCGAGGAGTCATGGCATTGTTGAGTTCTTACACCTCCCGAGGCGTCCTGAATCAGAGCCCGACTTCAGATCTGTGCAGCAGGCAGAGCGCCGACCGCACACAAGGTCAAAGATAGCACCGAGCTCGAGCCGAGCCAAGAAAAGGATAGAACATCTGGGTTAGACTGCAGGTCAGCACAAATACTTTGCAAGTGTGTGATGGTAAAGTAGATACACACACACATCTCAAAACAAAAAGGAGATGTCTGAGTTACTATTAGTGATTATTTTCCCATGTGTTTTATTTCTCTTATATCATTTACTAATTAAAGAACAGCACGCCATGTGTTTTATCCGATTATAGTTACATTTAATGTTGTGGAACGTCCTTGAAACAAGTTACATAAAAACTATATAATGTTGCTGCAGCTCAAAATATCACTTATTGCCAGTTATTCTTTTTATGTAGTCATTTCTTACACATTTTCATGAAAGGTGTGGAAAGCACAGTATACACAGAGTTGAGAATGTATTAGATATACTGATTTCCACTCAGAAAAAGTGTTTTCTTGAGAACTAGCATACAGAAAACATTCTAAATTGAAGCAACCTTTTTTTCCTGGCAGGATTAGGTTAGGTTCAACATTACTGTCATTGTCAGAGTACAGAGTAGCCTGTTTACAGTAAAGCTAGTTTGTGTGAATGCTACTTTGTAGATTAGAATGTTTACCATAAACTGACTGGTATTTTGAGGTAAATGCTAGTTAGTAGACTAGCCTGTTTACTACAAAGCTAGTTTATGTAAATGCTAGTTTGTAGGCTAGCTTGTTTACTATAAACTACTGTGAGGTAAATGCTAGTTTGTAGATTAATATGTTTACTACAAGGGTAGTTTATGTAAATACTAGTTAGCAAACTAGCTTATTTACTACAAAATTATTTTGCGTAAATGCTAGTCAGTAGACTAGCCTGTTTACTACAAAGCTAGTTTATGTAAATGCTAGTTTGTAGGCTAGCTTGTTTACTATAAACTACTGTGAGGTAAATGCTAGTTTGTAGATTAATATGTTTACTACAAGGCTAGTTTATGTAAATACTAGTTAGTAGACTAGCTTGTTTACTACAAAATTAGTTTGTGTAAATGCTAGTTAGTAGACTAGCCTGTTTACTCTAAAGTTAGTTTGAGTTAAAAGCAAGTTTGTAAATTAGCCTGTTTTCTATCTAGCTTGTTGTAAATACCTGTTTTTTTTTTCCTGAGGGTGTATCATTATTTTAATTCTTGTCCTCATCTTCAGCTGTAAAGAGCATCTACATGAGCACCTTGTCGTCATTTTTCTGATTAATCAGTCTCTGCTGTTGTTCCTGAGAAGGCGTGCTGTTTGCAAATGAGGCTATTTGGTGTATAAACACAAAAGTTCGTCTCTTTTTAGACAGATAGATACGAAGTTTTACATCTTGCCTGAGGTATGTGTGAAATGAGCTGTCAAACGTCCTCACCGGTGTTTACTTTCACGTTCTTCATTTTCTGCCGTGCAAACCTAATGTGTTCTGTAATATTTATCCTGAGGAGAAAATGAGAAAATACGGCCAAAAGCCATTGCACTCGAACATAAATCAGCTTATCAAGTGACAGGCGCTAATTAATCTCACACTCATGGCTCCGGTTATTCTGTGGACACAACTATATAGTTAAAGCAGAACACGTGTGTGTGTGTGTGTGTGTGTGTGTGTATGAGTGAGTGAGAGAGAGAGAGAAAAAAATGAGCATCCATTATTTAATATAATTCTAGCTTGTGTAAACACTAGTTCACAGATTAGCCTGTCAATGATGTTAGTTTTTGTAAAAGCTAGTTTGTGTAAAGGCTAGCTCTTAGCTTAGCCTGTTTACTATCTTTACTGGAAACAGGGTAATCCACAAACTAGCACTGACACAAACTAGCCTTTACACAAATGAAAATAGAGACATGGGTGTGAAAAGTGATGAATCTGAGCTAGCATCTACAAAAACTAGCTTTATAGTAAACAGGCTAATCTACAAACTAGTACACAAACTAGCTTTATAGTAAACAGGCTAATATACAAACTAGCATCTACACAAACTAGCTTTATAGTAGCAGGCTAATATACAAACTAGCATCTACACAAACTAGCTTTATAGTAGCAGGCTAATATACAAACTAGCATCTACACAAACTAGCTTTATAGTAAACAGGCCAATATACAAACTAGCATCTACACAAATTAGCTTTAGTAAACAGGCTAGGCAAAAATGGAGATCTGGGTATGAAAAATGAAGAATAGGAGTGAGAGAGAAACAGAAGGAGATAAAAAATAGAAAGAAATGGAGGGATACAGATATAAATCAATAAAGAATTGATGCTAATCTGCTAGATTGCATATGACAGTCAGCCCTCTGTCTATCATCATGCTAATGAATGTGTTCGGTGTGCGCTAACTCAGACAGACATTGCCCTATAGCTAACGGTTAAAGTGCTCACTGTGTACTAAATCAGATAAATAATATAATAATAACATCACCACACACACACACACACACACACACACACACACACACACACACACACAGGCCTGGAGTGTGTATTAGCCCTTATAATAATTTTCTCCTGAAGAGAGCAAGCTTACTATTATGCTCTAAACAATTACGCCATGATTAGCTGACACGTTAGTTTCTGATTTTTTTTTTTTGTTTTTTTTTTTTGTGCAAGTTATTATTATTATTATTATTTTTGTTATTATTATTATTATTATTATTATTATTATTATTTGGCTTTAAATTGTAATGAGTGATACAAAGAAAGTCACTATAACTTTAGTGAAAATAGAGATATTTGTGTGCAAACTGTTAGATGATGTACATTTATTTACTTTATCTATTTCATTTTGTTGTGTTTAATTTATTTAATTATTATTATTATTAATTTTTTTTTGCATGAAGGCATTGTTTTGTCACCTCAGTCTCCTCAGCGCTGCACTTTATTAACACACTCCATGACGACGCGCTCAGAGACAGAGCCGAAAGCAGACTTTAAAAATGAACATGCTAAAGGTCCCTCATGCCATCACCTTGCTATCACTCCTCCGTCCTACTGAGACTCTTTCTGTCTCTCTCTCGCTCTCTGTCTCTCTCTTTTCCTCTCTCTTTCTATCTGTATCTCTCTCTGTTTCTCTCTCTCTCACTCACACACACACTTTTTCTCTCTGTCTGTCTCTCTCTATATTTCTCTCTCTTTGTCTCTTCATTTCTGTATCTCTCTCTCTCCGTTTTTCTCTCCCTCTTTGTCTTTATCTCTCTCTCTCTCTATTTATCTATCTATCTGTGTCTCTCGTTTTTTCTGTATCTATCTCTCTCTGTCTCTATTTCTGTCTCTTTCACACATACACACACTCTTTCTCTGTCTCTCTCTAATTCTATCTATCTATCTATCTATCTATGTGTCTCTCTCACTGTCTCTCGTTGTTTCTGTATCTCTCTCCCTCTCTGTTTCTATTTCTGTTACTCCATCTCTATTACACACACTCTCTCTATTTCTCTCTTTGTCTCTTTATCTCTCTCTCTCTCTCTGTTTCTCTCTATACCTGTCTTTATCTATCTATCTATCTATCTATCTATCTATGTGTCTCTCTCACTGTCTCTCATTATTTCTGTATCCATCTCTCTCTGTCTCTATTTCTGTCTCTCTCACACATACACACACTCTTTCTCTGTCTCTCTCTAATTCTGTCTATCTATCTATCTATCTATCTATCTATCTCTCTCACTGTCTCTCATTGTTTCTGTATCTCTCTCTCTCTCTCTCTCTGTTTCTTTTTCTGTTACTCCATCTCTATTACACACACTCTCTCTGTTTCTCTCTTTGTCTCTTTATTTCTCTCTCTCTCTGTTTCTCTCTATACCTGTCTCTATCTATCTATCTATCTATCTATCTATCTGTGTCTCTCTCACTGTCTCTCGTTATTTCTGTATCCATCTCTCTCTGTCTCTATTTCACTCTCTCTCTCTCTCTCTTTCACACACACACACAAGCTTTGTCATTATTGTTTGGGAACTGGTTGGGTGAGAAACCAAAACTTCCAGATGCTCTCTCTCGGAGAAGAGATGGCTTCAAGTATTCAGCAGTCTTTTTGGGAGAAGAGGTCTATACAGTGAAAACTGGGAGGGGAGTCTTGAAAAGGTAAAGGGTCACCTAGCAAAATGGAATTGGTTGATACCCAATTTGTCGTATATGGGATGGGTTTTAATAGTTAATCATTTAGTGGCATCATCCCTGTGGCACAAACTGGCTTGTTTGGACCCTCCTCTAAGGTTCTTAAAAGAAATACAGACTGTCCTTGTGAATTTTTTTGGGGACAAATTACACTGGGTACCACAGTGCGTGCTGTACTTGCCAACAGAAGAGGGTGGACAAGGGCTCATTCATTTGCAAAGTAGGACAGCAGCTTTTCATCTGCAGTTTTTACAAAGGCTTCTCTATGGACCTACTGTTTCTAACTGCAGAACTGTTGCATGTGCTATACTAAATAGCACAGAAGGAATGAGTCTTAATAAGTCAGTTTTTTTAATGGACCCCTGCAAGATTGACACCCTCAAGTTCTTCTAAAGAAATCTTTTTAAGGTGTGGAGTCTGTTCAGATAGAGATTCCATCTACTGATTACTGAAGGAACCTCCAGTACATGGAGCTCCACTGGATTTAACATCTAGTAACTGTAACGTTCCTGGACTCAAAAGTAAACTACTTTTAAATTCCAAAACTATTACTTTGGGCCATCTACTGAACTTGGCAGGACCAAACTTTACAGAAGCGGGAGTCCACAGCAGTACAGCTGGGAATCAGATCAACCTGGCTAGTCACACAACTTTTAGAAAGGTGGAAGTCTGTTCTTACAGCTGACGAGTCACAGATGGTGAAAGACTCTGATGATTCCTTTCCTGTCCTACGTTTGTCACCCAAACTAGATGAGGCTAAAGGTATTTTTTTGGATTCTGCAAAATCTTGTGTCTTGGATTTTTCATCAAGTACAAATAAAGCTCTTTACAGAGCATGTGTAAAAGTTTTTATCAAAAAGTAAAAGTAGACGAAAGAACTGATTGACCCTGGCGCTCTGTACTTGGGATGAGTGACATGGTTAAACCAGAGTGGAGAGCCTTGTATAAGCCACCATTGTCAGAAAAGACGTGATATTCAGTGGAAAATTATTCACTTCATCGTTGCTTTTATTTCTATTTTAAATCCTGATGTTAACCCTGAATGTCCTTTTTTTACTGAAAGAGAGACAGTGTTTCATGCTTTTATTTATTTTTATTTTTGTTTTGTTTTAGACTGGAACCCATTTTTTAATTGTTGAGAAATCTTTTTCACTGTTTGAATGAAACATTTTCAGTGAAAACTTGTATCTTTGGCTTTAGATATGTCCGGAGTAATCGTTTCGTTTGCCAATTACTAAATTTCCTGGTAGGACAAGCAAAATTAGCTATTTACATTAGCAGAAGAAATAAAATAGAACAAAAATCTGGACAAAACGCTCGGTTGTTATTTATAAATTGGGTGAAATCTAAAATTGTAATTGACTTTTATTTTTATAAATCAACAGGCAACCTTGTAACCTTTGAATTAATATCGTGTAGCAAAAAGGCACCATGTGGTGTAGTTGAAAAAGAGTTGTTTTTCTCTCAGTTCTTTTCTATATAGACTTTTTTTTTTAACTATTTTATTGAGGTTGTAATCTTGTGATTAATGGCATCTTTTTTCAATATATGTAATAAAGATCTTTATTCAATACAATTCTCTGTGTTAATGTCTCTCTCTCTCTCTCTCTCTCTCTCACACACACACAGTCTTATTCTCTCTATACCTGTCTGTCTTTCTCTGTTTCTCTCTCACACACACACTTTCTCTCTCTCTCAATCTCTTTGTCTCTCTCACACACAAACACACACACGTTTGTTTCTCTCTCTCTCTCTCTCTCTCTGTCTTTCTCTCTCTGTCTTTCTCTCTGTCTTTCTCTCTGTTTCTCTCTCTCACACCACTCTCCTTCTCTCTATATATTTGTCTTTCGCCTCTTTATCTCTCTCTGTCTTTTCTATCTTTCTCTCTCTCTCTCTCTCTCTCTCTCTCACACACACACACACACACACAGTTCTCTCTCTCTCTCTTTCTCTCTCTCTCTCTCTCTCTCTCTTTTTTCTCACCCAGCCCTTATCTTCTCTCTCTCTCTTTGCTTTAATGGCATGAAAGCATGGAGTGTGTTATTTATTTATTGATTTTAAGCTCCTATCTCGAGAACTCGAGTGCATTGGTGACAAAACGCCGCCTCGCTCCTCTACACTTTCATTTGGACCTATTAGAGTCCGGATCTGTAGATATTACGGGAAATCGTCACAATGGGCAGACACTCAGTGGATTTTTCTCAGAAAAAGTATTTTGGTATTTATTTATCTTATGGCTTATAGAACAATTTTGACTAAAAACACCAGCACTAGAAACTAAAGGAGGCAATGGTATCATTTCATTACCTTTAACCCTGCTATGTAGATTTTTCTATCTTTCATTCATTTTATATTTTAAAAGCTTTGCAATAAACAGTGACATGCATTTCCTGTTCCCCATAGATCAACAGTTCAGATTCTTTTAACCTACATTTCTAACTAGTTACATGAAAATTAACTTTCAGGATTAATTTACTGAATATACTTTTTAAATTACTGAATTAAATGCTTATCTTTCTCTTAAGTGTGAAATGCTGAAGTTGGAATCTTAGCCTATTTGTATGACCGTTACATTAAAGGTGCAGTTTGTGTTTTTTTCTGCACCATCTTTTGCCAGAAAGACAAATTATGATTGCAGTAAACACATCGACAAGCCTCCACCGATACCAAAAGTACTAGTAAATATTATATACATGTGTTTAATGAGTTATCGCTTAAAGAAAAAGGGGTGGAGCTTTGCCTTTTGTTCTGACTGGGGCACGGAGCCAACTGTAAATAGTAATCCTGAAATAAAGAAACTAGAGAGATCGTCTGGATAGCAATATTGCAAAGCATAATTTTAGTAAGCTATGTTTGAAATTCAGTCTGAAAGCCTGCATTTTACTCTGAAAAGCACAGCAGAAAAACACAATTGTAAATCTGTTATGCCTTAGAGAGGCTAAAAATGAACAGCCTTCTATGAGATTTATTAAAGACACAGATTTATTATCTAATAAACTCGGTTTATACTAATGAAAGAGTCAGGCTGAGTGGATGAGAAAACACACCCAAACACTGACGCACACACACACACACACACACACACACACATGCACAGTCACTCTGGCCTGTTGACAGTAACTACTCCGAAGCGGCTTCGTTGTTCTGCGTGTTTTATCACCACAGCCTCCATTTTCGTCATTTTGACTGAAATGGCTTGAAGCCCAGGGTGAACTGTCAGACGGAGGGCTGCTAAAGCACGCCTTCACAATAGCACCAGCAGTGTGTGTGTGTATGTGTGTGTGTGTGTGTGGCAGGCTGGATAATGTTTTTTTTTTAAATAAAAAAAAAAAAAATGGAGGGAACATCAATTCAGTGGTGAGTTAAACATGATAATGGCTGTGAAATGAGTGTTTCATGTGTGTCTCTCCCATCTCACCTGCCTAACCCGTCTCACCTTGTCTCCAGGGACACCGAGCATTTTTACAGTGTTTCAAAACCAGAACAAAAGTGTGAGTTATTGGCTTTGTTTCAAGTCTCAGGTGGACAAAGGGAGAACATGCAAGACAACTGCACACTGATATTAACCCGAGCTCTGGCTCGAACCAGGAATCCTGGAGCTGTGAAGTGACAGCTATGGTGCTGTCTAAAATAAGACGTTGTAAATTTTTCCCCCTAATTTGGTCATCTGATAATTCCCACCCATCAATCATCTCTCCCCATCATACAACAACTGCCTACCAGGGAGGATGAAGGCTAATACGTGCTTCCTCTGAGACATGTGAAGCCAAACTGCCACGTTTTCAAACTGCAGCTCATGCTACATCACAAAGAGTGAGGAATGTGCCGTCTGCCCTCTTCCACATACATGAGCTCATGGATGCCCATGATTGGATAGTGTTGCTGTGATTGACAGGGGAGAGAATGTATGCCCCTCCCACCGAATTTTTCTTCCTTGTCTCCTGGACATAGATGTTTGTGGCATTGCTTTGCGTTTGTGTGAGTCCACATGCACAGGATTTGAAGCTAGGAAGGAGTTGATAGATGTAGAATATCTACTGAACCTCAACACCTATAAACTGACATGTTAAGAGTCACGTGATCGTGTGGTGCTGGTTAAATGGTGCTTGGGGATACTGATCACAAGGTTGTGAGTTCAATTCCCAAATTCTATTCTTGTGTCCTTGATCGAGACCCTTTAACTATCGAACTGATCAGTTGTATAAAAGTTTCAGCCAAATGAGCATTTGAAGTCTTCAAAAAGCCTAGAAAAAGACCAGGTGATTTTTTTTCCCTAAACTTAACTGTCCATTTTGGGTGAGTCTGCACCCATGATAGCCTCAGATTCCTGTTCTTGGCTGACAGGCGTGGAACCCCATGTGGTCTCCTGCTGCTGTAGTTCATCCACCTCAAGGTTCAAAGTTTAGTGCATTCTGAGATGCTTTTCTGCTCACCACGGGTGTAAAGAATGATTATTTGAGTTACTATAGCCTTCCTGGAAGCTTGAACCAGTCTGGCCATTTTCCTCTGACCTCTCTTATCAACAAGGCGTTTCCACCCACAGAACTCAATGTTCCCTCAAATGTTTTTTGTTTTTCACACCATTAAACTGCGTAAACTCTAGAGACTGTTGTGTGTGAAATTTCCCAGGAGATCCGAAGTTTCTGAAATACTCAAACATCTGGCACCAACTTCCATGATCAAAGTCACAGACATGACACTTTATCACTTTATCACTTCATTCTGATGCATGATGTGAACATTAACTGAAGCTCTTGACCTGTATCTACATGATTTTATGCATTGTGCTACTGCCGCATGATTTGCTGAGTTAGATAACTGCAGCTCAGAGAAAGAATTTTTTTTGTACATTTTGTAAATTTTGATTTACTCTCTCTGGTGTGATTAGTAAAGTGCTGACATGGCTTGTTAAAATGGTGAAAACAGAATGTTTCTGGATGAATAGACTGAAGTATGCATTTATTCGCCACTTCATCTCCTAAACAAGTCTCATAATGTGAAGCGCTGCTACAAAACAACACACTACAAACTGATGTGTGTGTTCCCATAACATGAAAATCATTAATGCTTGAAAATCAAGATCAAGTTAGATGCTTATAGGATCTTTGTACGTGAGGAATTTAATGTAACTTATACGAATATCGTTGCTATAGAAGGGTTGTTCAATATCCAAAAAAGACCATCCAAAAAAATAAACTGTTATGAGTGAGCTGTCTAAAGGTTTGCAGATATCTACATCAAGCACTCTCAAGCCAAGATTGGTAGCAATACCCTCTCTTCAACTCTGATACAATCTGATCACACTTACAGATATTTATTTTTATCTTAAAGTGTGCTTGGAACCATCCCTGACTCTCAACACACTGCTCTCTGACACTCCACGGACTTGAACTTTGACTAGTCCTCCAAGTTGCTCCTTTATGTCACCATGAATTCTGAAAGCTCTTCCTCCAGGTTGTTCATTCAGGAAATCGACTTGGTTGGAGAAAAGAAAAAGTTGGTTTTCCAGCCTCGGATTACAAACGGAGTCTGTCCTGTCTAAATCTTATTACAGCCCTTTCACACAGGCTCGAGGCGGTATTAAACCTGTCTCGGAGTTTTAAATGGAGGTCCTGTCTCTTTTTCCTGAGCAAACCGCATCCCTCGTGGGGAAAAGAATTGTAAAATGGGTGGAGGGATTGAGAGTGTGGGGGCGCTATCCGTGCACTCTGAAGAAGAAGAAGAAGAAGAAGAAGAAGAGGGAAATAAAATGCTATTCAGCGTGTGTGTGTGTGTGTGTGTTGGGGGGTTGGGGTGGAGAAGTGGAGTGTTGTGTACAATGCACCATCAAAGAGCATCTTCAAACAGCACAGCTCAGCTGGAGCAGGCGCAATTTGATCACTTTAGAGCTCAGCGGCCCACTCAGCGCTCGCGTCTTGTAACGCCCCGTCAACAATGATTAGCCGTCTTTGGTCTCTGAGTAAGGAGGGGGGGGGTCTCGGTCTTTATACAAGTCAAGCAGCTGCCTTCTGACAACAAATGGCATTTCAGCAACGGACAGAGCAGCAGTATTACTCATCCTCCTATTTTCTTGCTCACTGCATTATTTTGGAGACGACGCTGCCATGACTACCAACTACCCTCAACAGCCCCACCACCTCATCATCATGCCTTCCAGTTGAGAGGTGTAATCTGTAGCCACCTAATGCTAGCAGGCATACAGCATGTGTCTCGTGTGTGTTTCCGCACAAAATCCGGCCAGGAAAAGGAGGAACGCCATATGGACCACCAAAAAAAAAACATTTCCACAGCCAAAACATCTGGAGCCAGAGAGCACAGACACACACGGCCTCACATCCAGAAAGCGCCATTGGCCAAATGACACAGCTTGCGCTTTGCTTAATTAGCCGTTACTGCCTAATGACTGAGAAAGCGACTCTCGAAGCATGTTAGTGTGGATGTTCGATACAAACTGCCCCATCTAGTTCATCAATCGATGGTACAGATTGGAGTCGATTGTAAACAAGCTCAATCTGGCATCACTATGTCAAAGGAAGTCTTTACTTGGTTGTCATGGTAATTAACCTCTGACCTGCAATCTTAGTCACTCAGTCACATGTAGCATGTCTCTTTTGCATGCCTCATTTTTTGGTCCAACCATGATGAGAAAAAGAAGTGGTTGTTCTTTCGGCTGCTCCCGTTAGGGGTCACCACAGCGGATCATTGGTCCACATGTTTAATTTGGCACAAGTTTTTTATGATGTATGCTCTTTCTGATGCAACCCTCCCATTTTATCCGGACTTGGGACCGGCACTGAGAGTACACTACCAGTGGCTGGGTTGGTTCCTTGCCCGAGGATTTAAGCCCCAAAACCGCTAAGCTGCCATTGTTGGACCCTTGAGCAAGGCCCTTAAGTCTGTCTGCTCCAGAGCTGCCATATCATGCGCTCTGGCCCCAACTTCCTAACAAGCTGGGATATGCGAAGAAAAGAATTTCACTGTGCTATAATATATATGTGACAAATAAAGACTTAAAAATTTAAAACTGTTAGAAAAAAGGTTCTTCAAATGGTTCTTTTCATATTTAACAGTTCATGGATTTTCTGTAGTTGGGGAATTGGCTACACTAAATTCCCTTCAGGTGTGAGGGTGTGTGAGGGAATGAGTTTACGGAAAGTTTCTAAGAGGGAAACACTCTCGTGTTGGGTTCCGGTCCCTAACAGCACCTTTAAGGGTACACCCAGAGGGACAACTGAAGAGCCTCTGAAATCTTTTCAGTCTAGATGGAATGAGTCTCCAAACCACCTGCATGTTTTTGGGAGGAGGAAGGAATTCGGAGGAAACCCACACAGACACGAGGAGAACATGTGAGTCGGTAACACGAGCTCAGAATCGAACTCAGGACCCTGGAGCTGAGAGGCAGCAACGCTACCTGCTAACTTTGTGCCAAAACAATGCACTATAAATGAAATATATAGATAAATTCTTTGATTTTGTTTTACTGGTTAATATCCTGAGCCTGGCTGATCACAGGCACTAACACTTTATCCTTTATGTCATGAGTGAAAGTGGAAATGTTAGCGTGAGGAAAGATTTACTGTTCAATTACAGTCGCAAAGCAAAAGCTCAGCTGCACAGGAGAAACAAAGTGAGACCTCCGGGACAGAGACAGAGAGAGAGAGAGAGAGAGAGAGAGAGAGAGAGAGACTCCCTGCTGGATTCACACAATGCCGATAACACTGAGGGGGCGAGCCAACATTCACAAATACAGCACAGAGAACAGGAAGTGCAGCAATCAGTCTGGAGCTCGCTGGCTCTGTATTACACAACGCACAAGTTATTTATATATACATATATATACATACGTACACACACACACGCACGCGATATATGTGTGTGTGTGTGTGCGTGTGTGTATATATATATATATATATATATATATATATATATATATATATATATATATGCACACACACACACACACACACACACACGCATATACATATATACATAGACAGAGAAAGAAGGGCTTAATGAAGTGTTTCTCTTAATTAGCTTAATTTGCTGTTTAAGTAATAAAGCACTCCATGTTGTGCTGTTATGGAAAACTAATCAACGATGGAGTGTGAAGTCATCAAGGCTCACCCTAACCATTTGTTGTGTTTTTCTTTCTTTTGTTATTGGAACCACGGAGAACACTATTACAAAGAGGGTTCTGTGATGTGATTGGTTATGTAAGGAATAAACCCCTCGGTGTGACGCTGTTAAAGGAAAATTATCAACGTTATGAAGCTGAGTTACTGTTACCAACCTAACATCACGTCCTGAAGTGTTTTATTCCTGTTAAAACACAGCAATTTGAGAACGATTACAATTTTTTTATCCATTTATAGTTACATTTAATGTTGTGTAACATCTGCAAAACAAATTTTATAGCAGCTATAAAGAGTCGTCGTTTCCTCATAAGCCTCTCTATTTATTCTGTCTTGAAGTTAATAAGATGCAGCATCAAAGCGTAATCTTTCTGTCCTGAAGATGTCGGAAAACTTAAAGTTCCAGCTTCCGAAGCTGACACTGGAGACTCCTTCCATAAATGTTACATAAATGTCTCCTTGCAGAAAACTTAAACACCATATCATCAAATTTTCAGCCTTTATGAAGGTGTCCTGATTAAATGGAAGGAAAACACAATAAGGCAATATGTATGTTAATGTATTCATGTATATGTTCATGCTGAAATTTCAATTTTCTCTTTCAGTACCTCGACATGATGTGTGGTTTGCTCGATGTCCATGGTGATGAAATATAAACGCCTTCATGCTGTCAAACCTGCGGCTGTAACATTACCTCATTTCCTGAGTAAACTTAGAAACAGGAAATAATTCTGAAATAGCTTATATCCAACATTACAGCTGTGTAAGTGCAATATAACAATCAATTTCGTATCTTGAAATGCATCGCTGCTTCAATCAGCTGCACTGCTGGCTTTCCCAAATATGAGGGAGGAAAGCAAAGTTAATAGAGAGAGAAGACCGTTTCAAGGGAGGCGAGAAGAAGTGAATTTGTTTCTCCAGTGTAATTTCTTTAACAATAATTGCATCACAATGAAATTTAAAATGCTAACCAGACATGTGGAAAACTGAAAAAAAATAAGAATGCTAACAATGGGATGTTTTTCAGTAACAGCATTTCACATTCCCAATAAGTCCCATAGCTAATAATCATTGCGATTTTGTATTATTTTATAATATGTGTGTATTTTTCTTGCACTGAAAGACTGGAAATCTTCAGCATGGACTGAATGAGCTTGAACAGGACGCACTGAATTCACTGACTCAACTGATCTGCTGAATGAGAGAGGAGCAAATCTAGGTCATTACCCAAACTGATTCAAAAACTAACCGGCTCAAAGAGAGAGGAGCGAATCTCAGTCATGACTGAATGATTCACAGATTCATAAACTAACCTGCTCAAAGAGAGAGGAGCGAATCTCAGTCATGACTGAATGATTCACAGATTCAAACACTAACCTGCTCAAAGAGAGAGGAGTGAATCACAGTCATGACTGAATGATTCACTGATTCAAACACTAACCTGCTCAGAGAGAGAGGAGTGAATCACAGTCATGACTGAATGATTCACTGATTCAAACACTAACCTGCTCAGAGAGAGAGGAGCGAATCTCAGTCATGACTGAATGATTCACTGATTCAAACACTAATCTCAGTGAATCTCAGTGAATCCCGGGCATCAATGAATGATTCACTGATTCAAACACTAACCTGCTCAGAGAGAGAGGAGTGAATCTCAGTCATGACTGAATGATTCACTGATTCAAACACTAACCTGCTCAGAGAGAGAGGAGCGAATCTCAGTCATGACTGAATGATTCACCGATTCAAACACTAACCTGCTCAAAGAGAGAGGAGCGAATCTCAGTCATCACTGAATGATTCACTGATTCAAACACTAACCTGCTCAGAGAGAGAGGAGCGAATCTCAGTCATCACTGAATGATTCACTGATTCAAACACTAACCTGCTCAGAGAGAGAAGAGCGAATCTCAGTCATCACTGAATGATTCACTGATTCAAACACTAACCTGCTCAGAGAGAGAGGAGCGAATCTCAGTCATCACTGAATGATTCACTGATTCAAACACTAACCTGCTCAGAGAGAGAGGAGCGAATCTCAGTCATCACTGAATGATTCACTGATTCATAAACTAACCTGCTCAGAGAGAGAGAGAATCTCAGTCATCACTGAATGATTCACTGATTCAAACACTAACCTGCTCAGAGAGAGAGGAGCGAATCTCAGTCATCACTGAATGATTCACTGATTCATAAACTAACCTGCTCAGAGAGAGAGAATCTCAGTCATCACTGAATGATTCACTGATTCAAACACTAACCCACTGAATGAAAGAAGAAACTCTTGGTCATAGCAGATTGACTCCCTGAATCAAACACTGCTTGACTTAATAAAGGAGGAGTGAATCTCAGTCATGACCAAACGATTCTGCGATTCAAACACTGATTCACTGAGTGACAAAGAAGCAATTCTCAGTCCTAACAGATTGATTCTCCAATTCAAACAGTGTTCGAATTAATGAAGTATGACCAAATGACTCACTGATTCAAACACTAAACAACATGACCAACAGTGAGAGAAGAATATGGAGAGAGAAGATAATAGTGAAAGGGTATATTTGGGGAACATGGTGATTTAGAGAGAAGAGGGAAAGTTGGTAGGTGTGAAATGTTATTACAGTCTCAATAATAATAATAATAATAATGATAATAATAATAATAATAATAATAATGTTATTATATCTTTTTTAAAGAGGCCTGGGATCTCCAGCAGCGTACACTGAATATATTTGTCATATATATTTTGTGTTAATTCATTTTTAGATGACTGATATGTATAGAATGTATTTATTTATTTATTTATTTGTTTGTTTGTTTGTTTGTTTGTTTGTTTATTTATTAACTTTCTTATTTTATTTTATTTCTTATTCATTTAAAGAGGGGCACAGGATCTCCAGAAGTGACCGAATATAATAGAAAAAAAATGTTTTTTAATTCATTTTTAGAAAACCAACACCATATGTTTGATTGACTGATTGTTTGTTTGTTCATTTATTCATTTGTTTTTTTATTATTTTTAATTATTTATTAATCATTTATTTAAAGAGGGCCCAGTGCAGACACAGTGTAATATTTAGTTATATTTGGGGAAAATAAAAAAAATAAATAATAATAATAATAATAATAATAATACCACCATGTATATATTTTATTTAGTTTGAAATTATTTTTATTATAGTTTTTTAAAAATGAATTAAAAAACATTTTTTTTTTTCTATTATATTCGGTCACTTCTGGAGATCCTGTTCCCCTCTTTTAATTAATTTGGTAATTAACGATTACCATATGTACATTTGTTTGTTTGTTTGTTTGTTCATTTTATTTTATTTCATTTAATTTATTCATTTATTTTAGTTCATTATTTATTTAAAGACGGCCGACGAGCTCCAGAAGTATAGACCTGGTATAATATTTAGTAATATTGTGTGTTAATTCATTTTTACACAATTAATACCATATATAAATGGTTAAAAATATATTATTTTTAAGAAGGCCTAGAATCTCCAAAAGTGCAGACTGAATATAATTGTAAGTAAGTTGTTTTTAGAAAACCAGTACCATTTCTTTTTCTTTCTTTCTTTCTTTCTTTCTTTCTGTGACTATTAACACCATGTATAGATGGATGGAAATGTGAATAATTGCATGTATTTATTTATCAGATCACATTTTTATCCTGTATTCATTTAGACTTCACTCGTCTGACGTTTATTCCCTGATGAAGGCGCAGTGTGTGTTCTGAGACTGAGACGGTTCAAACGAGTCGAAACTGACGAAGCTTTTCTTCACACACCACTGGCTTCCCTCAGGACAGAAACACTGTGTGTCTTTGTGTGTGTGTGTGTGTGCGTGTGTGTGTGTGTGTGTGTGTGTGTGTGTCTAGCAGATTGCTTATTTAGAAGTTTGCTCCTCACTTTCACATTCTGTAACATGGACTCAGTGGCGTGAAGACATCTCATGTCTCGCAGTCCCTCTGTAGAAGAAACGTTTAATCCTTCAGCTCTGAGACGTCTACAGTCTCACATCGCCGCTCTCTCTCTCTCTCTCTCTCTCTCTCTCTCTCTCTCTCTCTCTCTGTCTCTCTGTGTCTCTCTCTCTCTCCTCCCTCTAGGCCGCTTAGCTACGAGCTAAAACTCTCCACGCCTGAGCTGCTTTACGATAGCGCCGTTTTCTTCAGCTCGCCCTGATATACTGCGCTTTCTGTTTTTTTTATTTACTGTTTTTCTTTCAATATTACATCCTGCTAGTCCTTAATCCTAGTTCTGTTATAATAAACATTTACAGATAGCTTTCGATTCCTCATGCATGCAGTTCTTAACTGTAGTATCTTGTCCAATGTTTTTTTTTTCCTTCTCATTTTCTTTCATTTTAGCCAAATACTAAATTATTGGCACCCTCCTTGAAAATGAGCATAAAAGCAAATGTATAACAATTACAGCATGCAATTAGTGAAATTTGATCTTAAACATACAATAAATGAGCAGTGATTAATATCGTTTATATTACCATGATATTTGTTTAAACAGGAAGTGCCTTTTTTCCCTAGAAAATCTAATTTCTAAACAGGTTAGAGACATGATTCATTTATTTCCACATGTGGTTTTTACACGTGATTAGTTTGTTTTCACATGTGATTCTTCCATATGATTGATTCATTTATTTTCACATAATTCTTCCACATGACTCATTTAGTTCCACAAGTGATTCTTCCAATTGATTCTTTTTTTATGAGATCCTGGTAGATGAGTCAATTATTTTTACGTGCAATTCTTCCACGTGACTCATTTAGTCCCACGTGTGATTCTTCCAATTGATTCTTTATGAGATCCTGCTAGATGCAATTCTTCTACATGATTCATTTAATTTGAAACATGATTCTTCCACATGATTCATTCAATTTCACATGTGATTCTTCCACATGATTCATTTATGTCTATAGAGTCATTTTTGCCATTTTGCATTCTCTTGAAGGATGCCAGTAATTCTGGAGTTAACTCTGATCCAGCCATACCTCCTCTACACTCCATATCTGAATTCTCGCTATGACCCATGGCTAGCGATTGCTAACGTCACCACGGCTCCATTTTTCCCCTCTTCATACGTATGATGCAGTTTATTGGTTCACAACATGTCCGTTGTGATTTGCAGCTTTGCCATGAGCAAGATCTCTAATATCCTCATAAATGTCAGCACACACACCAAGTTTAGAACGGTTTTCCTGCGGCACCGAGTCCTGATGAGATGAAGATGACATTTGGCGATGCAGATGGCCTCGCTTAAGTGGGCATTAATGATGAGACTCATTTGCTTATTGTAGCGTTGTCTAAAACACATTGTCTCAAGGCAAGCTGAGGCACAGCTAACTGATCAATCATAACGCCATTTTAGCTTAACATTACAAACTGTTTTCCTAGTGGTGGAGTACAGCTCAGACACAAACAATCCACTAACCAATTATCAAATCTACTTGGTCAGAAGGTGTTGATTAATTTTCTAAAACAGCAGCTCTGACCTTAGCGCAGGTTTACGTTAATGCGCTCGTTCTAATGCGTTATCGTTAACAGCTCATTCACAGGGATTTGTACAACTGATGCTCCACAGAACAGATTAAAAAATGGGTGTACTGAGTTTATTCAACATTTATGGAAGGAGTCTCCAGTGTCAGAGATAAAGCTGTAACGTTACGTTTTCCTGCATCTTTTTTTTTTCAGATATATACCAAGCAACATTAAGAAAACAGTGAAGCAAAAAAAGCTCATCCCCCTTTTTTTTATTTTAACCAACCAAACAGAGCACAATCCCACAATCCCAATCACATTCTCAGATTCTGTTGGCTCACAGTTCTGATGCTCGTCAATTCACAGGTCAAAAGGATCAGAAATTATAAACACTACGATGAATACGCAGGTTCTCTGGGATAAAAAAGTATAATATGTCATTCTTTTTTTAGATGAATAAAACCTGTTAGTGTTGGCAAATCACTGTGGTATAAGAGCATGTAATAACGCACTATGGGATGTGCTGTTATTGGAAAATAATCAACTTGTGCATGCTAACAGTAACCCTGCTACCTTCACACCAGCCTGTTGTTGATTATTTTCCTTACACAATGAGAGTACACACCATGAAATCTCTCTAAGATCGCCCTGATTAATGATTTAATTATTGCGCTGCACAGTATGAGTATGTTAATGATGTAATACAATGCAATATTTGCATCTAACCTACAGAATATTTCTATCTAACTGGAGGCACATAGCGGATTTATTTTTGAGCAAAATTCACTCTGAGAGTCCAGCATGCTAACAAGCAAGATAAACTTCTGCAGCCTGGCTCGATCACCCGAGGCCGTTTCTTTTTTTCCGTCCCAGGGCAAACCGTGTCTACAGTGACTGATGGACCAGCCTTGCTTACTTGCACTCAATTCTCCTTGGACGCTGCAGCCACTTTCGCTGTAACACTATATTAAAAAGGACATCAAAAACGAATAGTTAACACAGTAAAAAGGCATCCCATAATCCCTGCAGCTTATCCCGGTGCTCCTGCTCCTGAGCTCGGACATTTATTTATGGAAAAAATCCACCTTTTTTCATGGATGGCTGTCTTCTCTTCTCGTCTGTGTAGCTTGTATGAAGATGCCAAAAGATATGGCCTTGGGAGCTGACAAGCAGCGGGACGTAATAATAAATAAGTGTCAGAAGCCTTCGTCGGCAGAAAGACACATTATCCGTCAGGGTTTGTGTGGCGCTGATGAGAGCTAAGAGGTTTTCCCGGTCCCTCTCTCTCCCTCTCTCTCTCTCTCCCTCTATCTCTCTGTGTGTGTAAAGAACATAAGAGACAAGAGCTCGAGCAGGAATTACAGAATATTTCCCCTCTGACTTCCACCAACCCCTCCGAGTGATCACACCCCCTCTGAGAGCGACCGTATAGACCGTGTTCTTTGACAGAAGTGTCATGTATTTTGTGATACAGACGATTTTTAGAACTAGAAGTCTAGAACAGGGCGCCTGGAGCAGTGCAGCGAGAGCTAAAAATAATGCTCGTCTGAGGAAAAGGTGATCAGGGCGTCACAGAGATATATTTTTACTACACTGGGAGTCTGAAGGAGCTTGTACGTCGATATGGTGCTAGTGAGAACGTCTGGAGTTGTCCAATGTAAAAGAGTGGGTTCTTGAGTGAAAAATAAGTCGCAGTCAGAAAGAAAGCATCCAGTGTGTCTCAGAATATGGAGACTGGAAGCTGGCAGAAGTATCTGAATAGGAATTATGTTTATTTGAATAATTTACACTTCACATTATATAAAAATCTTTCGTTTTATGGTTTTACCAGTGTTCTGAACTTGCTAGGGGTGAGATTTCATTTTATTACATTATTAAACATATCATTTGAAATTATGGGTTACGGTTTTGAGACACAAAAAAAAAGAAAAAAAAATCAGAGCCCTTTAAAAAGTACAGATCTTACAGGCCAAAGTTGAAGCATTCCCAGTATTCCCAGGAAAAAGTAAACGCTTCCAAAACTCCATATTAGAAGAAGATCTAGAACCCAACAGTTCTAATATTTCAGGTTCTCCCTCCAGGTAAACCATATCTACTTAAAACCCCCTCGCTAGATGGGTTCTTTATTACAGGGAACCCCAAGTAGAACTCCTTTAGCAAGTCAAGAGCCATTAATGATCCAAAGAACCACTGAGGAACCGTTTTCTACTATTGCAAAGTAAAAATAAAAGGATAAAAAAATGGCTTTAATCAATCTTGCCATCTAATTTAGCAAATATAAATTTTGATGTCCACCCTCCATACAGCTCACTGTGTAGGTCTACAATTATTGACTGTTGCACTGCACAAAGTATTGGCGCCCCTCTAGCACATCCATCAATGGAAAAGGAGCACCACTGAACAGATATGATTTAATTTAAGGTGTAATAAAGTGCAGCAAATGTTTAACAAATTGTTTATTACAACAACAACAACTACAACAACAACAACAACAATACTACTGTGGCTGATTTCACAGCATTAAACATAACTCTAAATGGACCAAAATTATGACATGTGAGTCTTTAATAAGTAAAACTGTTAGCAGTGGTTGTATAAGAGGAATAAAACACACTGTGCTCATGCTGTTATAGGAAAATAATCATCTTTAGACTGGTAATAGTGACTCCACTTCATCACACCACCCCGGCGTTCATTATTTTCCTATAACAGCATTACATGAAGTGTTTTATTCCTTAAATAGTTTGTTTTTAGAGCAAGACCACCTGTGTATGGTTTGTGATGACTACACTAAGCTCTACTTCCAAAAAAAAAAAAATAGTGAACACTTTTTCATCTGCTGATGCACAGCACTTCTCCATTCTAACATGCAACAACAAAGAAAATTTCATCTTATTCCTTACATTTGAAGTCGGCCTTCAGAGAGCACCGCTCTTGTTAAATTGCACCAATTTTGGGCTGAGTGCTTGCATTATTAATAACGTCCGACCATTAGTAGCTCCACATCTCCAAGAGAGTGGATTCCACATTCAAACACGGCTCCTCCGAACACAGAGTGTATCCGACTGCTTGTTTCCCCTGCTTATTCATCATTATTATTATTATTATTATTATTATTGTTGAGGCTATTGTTCATTTCCCCATCAGACAGCAGCCTCATTGTTGCTAATCTGTGTCACATATTACACTTTATTACACGCTTTCATTCCATTACTTTTTTATGGCTTTACGCTTCTATTAATGCCGACATTAAAGCATATTAAAATAACGTCTCTGTGCAGCAGTTAGATTTATATCCTCTTGTTTTATCTATCCCGTATCCCACCCAGGCTTTGCCAAGATAACCCACTCTACTGTAGAATTAGCCGCTCTTTTCTTTTCCAACGCAGAACATGAGCTCCAGAAATAATTTGCAGAAATTGGCCAGCCGTTCAGCGGGATCCTGACATCGCTAGACAAAAGCTCTGGCTCGCTTTCGCGCTGTTCTCTTATCTGCCCATGTACGATGATCGGGATTAGTCACAATGCTGACTTCACCCCGTCTCCATTAACAGTCACCCACGGCTTTGCCCTATCAATCCGACGTGCTTTGTGTTTCATGAGATGTTGTAACACATTGCAGTGTTGCCAAGATGCGCACAAAAATCAGCTCAACTGACAGCGAAGTGCAGCATCATGGATTGTAGTCTATTTTTTTTTTTAATAAAAATAGGAATTTTTGTTAATGTTTATTAAGTGTCTCTAATACCTGTGTATCCTAATAGTTGCACAAATTCTATTATACAAGTGACTATAATGTAAATATGAATATGGGTTTTGACTGTTACAAGCTCGGATACTGACTGCAGTTTTGTATTAGCCTTCTCATCTACGAGTGCTCCAGTCCTGCAGGTGGAGCTGTGGTCTTGGAAATGCCTCGTTTGTAACAACTATTCGCACAGTTAGCTTGTGTAGCGTGTTCACATGTCATGAAATTCATTCAGCTACATGACGTGTGTATGGCACGGCGAGCGAAGCCTCCGCACTTCGTTCGTTTTGTCCACAATTACGTCATATAGATTGTCGTCTTGCAATGAAGTATGCTAACATCTTTAGACTTTTTATACGTCAAGCTGCTCGTGTACTGAAGTCGATATACACTTGTATTTACATAAAATATGCTTCTGTAATTCATCTGTTACAGCACATTAAATCCTTACTAGTTACAATAAAGTTTATAGTTTAGTTTATGCTAAACTTCACAGGCAAATGATATTAGCTGTAATACTAATAAAATGTTAGCAATGAGCAACACAAGAATTTCCCTCATGGGATCAATAAGGTCTATCTATCTATCTATCTATCTATCTATCTATCTCTATCTACAGAAAAAAAGAAGAGTCAGTCATTCTAAAAACAAAAATGGGGACAAGTTTCATGTGTAAAGATAAGCTGCTTTCACAATTGTTCAACAAAGTGTTAACTGCTTACAAATTTGGTAAAATCTGCTTGTCACGTGACAGGAAAAGGGTGGTGAATATTACGCAAATATTATGTAAACGAGTGGCTGCAATCAGACAAGGCTTTACAAAGGGGAAGACTTTTAATTAAAAAAAAAAAAAAAGAAAAAAAAAACTACATAAACCAAAGTATCATTCATCATTTTACTGTCATCTATAATGTCATCTATACTGTATTTTGGGTGAGCCTTAGCTGCGTTTCATTACCTTCTCTGAGAAAGGCACAAGCACCACATCTTCAAATTTATCCAAAATAAGGAACATTTAAAGATGGCTGACCTTCCACATGGGTCTGATTTTATTTGGCACAAATGCAACCCAATAGCTATACATTATTTGGATTGAACAGATAATGTGCTCTAAACAGATATGAATAGGAGGTACATTAATCGTTTTGTTTTTAATAAAAGGTTCACAGGGCATCTGGTTGGGGCTACAGGTGTACGTTGGGACTACGATCCACAACAATCACACGGGAGTGAGCAAATGGTCAGATATGAAGCTTGTGGAAAAAAAGAAAGACCACGCTCATTAACGTGAAAGTAGAGTTTTCATTCATTCATCCTTAGGAACTGCCTGGTCAGGGTCACGCTGGTTTAAATTAGACTACGTGTTTGTTTGTATTTTGAATAACAGAACCAAATGAAGTTGTTATATAAATATATATAAATTTAAAAAATGCTCTGTGGTAAACCCTTCCAGTTTAGGCCACACCCACTTTTGGTTTAAATGCAAATACAGATACAGATAGTGTATCATTGCGTTACACCCCTAATAGGCAGCCTCCTGCTTCATGAAACCCATTTTGCGTCCATGATAACGACGTCCACGTGCTCGGCGAATCAGTCATCTCCATATCAAGCACATTACTTTATGACCTTGTTCAGGTCAGGACAGAAAACAGCCGTGAGGATGCTCAGGTTGGAAAATGTGATTGTAAGTCACTGTGATGAGCGTAATGCACGGCTGCGTGTGAATAAATAGCCTTCGGTCCGGGAGCGCGATACGTCTTCATTTCCTGACGTAAATAAGGCGCTGCTTGATGGCTGAAGTGAAACTCATTCTTGTTTTTGCCTTTAAGCCAATATTCATCTGCTTTCATCTGCTCTCTTATTAATATCTGTGTGTGTGTGTGTGTGTGTGTGTGTGTGTGTGTAGGTGGTGTCAAGGACACACTGCATTGCTTAGAGTCTGTGCTGCGTGTCCTAGTTGCCTATACAATGAGCTCCACATAAATGACACACATGAAGGACGACTAGTTTGTTTTTTATGTCACTCTTAAAGGGATCGTTGGGCCAAAAAAATAAAACACACTTTCTCATGTAACTCACATAGAGCTACAAGGCTAAAGTAGCTAACAATTATTTAAATTTATCATCACCAGATTAGCACGCTGCTTTGCGGAGTTGTTCATTGCTCAAAACAAACAAAAAGAAATAGTTTGGTGTCAGTCTGCCCCAGTATCAGACTCAGGTAAAGGGGCGTGGCCTAATGTTTGAAGACCAGCCAATGATCTGTCTGGTTTGGGTGAGTCTGTCCCCACTGTAGCATCAGGTTCCTCTTCTTGACTGAAAGGAGAGGAACTCGACATGGTCTTCTGCTGTTGCAGCTCATCCACCTCAAGTTTAGAGATGTTCTGAGATGCTTTTCTGCTCATCACGGTTGTACTGAGTGCTTATTGGAGTTACTGTCAGCTCTGACCTCTCATCAACAAGGCGCTTCTGGTCACAGAACTGCCACTCACTGGATTTTTTATTTTTTTTCACTGCTTTCTGTGTAGAGGCTGTTGCTGTGTGAAAATCCCAGGAGATCAGCAGTTTCTGAAATACTCAAACTGACCAGTCTGACACCAGCAAAGTCACTGAGATCACATTTTCCCCACGCTGATGGCTGATGTGAACATGAAGTGAAGCTCTTGACCTGTATCCGCATGATTTGATGCATTGCGCTGTTGATTAGCTGACTGGATAATTGCATGAATGAGCAATAAAGTGGTTGATGAGTGTATGTGTGCATTTAATTTTTAAGCTTTTCCGAGAGGGATGAAAGCAAATAACACTTAACTGCACCATATCTATTTATCGATTGATTTATTTCTAGGTACTTTTGGGCAGAGGGGATATTTGGAATTTATTGTGCTTTATTCATTGTATGTATTTGTTTGTTATTTGTGGCCAAACTATGACTTTTATGTATCCATACATTCCAGAGTTTCTGTTTTTCTTTTCTTTTTTCAGCATGCTCCTGTCAAGCAAATCAACACCGACTCTCAGAGACAAGATGGAGAACATCTTACCAGATAAGAACAAAATGTGCTGTCACAGTCGCTGTAGCGTGAGGATGAGAGTTCTCGTCTGTTCCCTGGAAGAGACACAGAAAGAAATAAAACTTTTAGAGCCAGAAAAAAAAGTTAGTTTAGCTGAAAAGCAGCAGGAGAGCAGTACAGGTTTCAACACATGCTTTACTGGGTGTTAAGGATTTAAACAATCTCATCAATGAACAGCCACGCATTTCCGAAACACAATCAAAGAAATAAGGAAGGGTTTTATCGTTCTCTTTCATTACTTTTGTTACATTCACTCATGCGTGAGATTCTCTCTAGACGTTTAACACACCCAAGTCTCACCACAGACCTAAAGAACTTTCCAGCATACATATGTTAATTAAAGAGACACCAAAATAGATCAAAATAGCAGCGCCGGCGCCGGTTTTCAGGTCGAAGACCAGCAGACAATCTCGGGAGACATGCTCCTGTGTTCTTTGGTTACATTTTACAAATTTACAGGGACAGAGAGGAGGAGAGGTGTGATACTGGAATTCATATTTCAGAACAGTACTGTGAACAGTTTTGGGGCGTTCTGGTGTCCTAAATGTCAGCAGAACCACAATTATGTCAGTTTTATTGTTTGATTTCCAGAGCAGCACTTGTGTACTGAGAACTAACAGTTTCCTTTTAAAGCACTTCTCTATAAAACTGCGTAAGGTTCAAAATCATATTTCAAATTTTTAATTTTTTTTAATAAAATGATCATCATCATTCTGCCACGCTTTGATTTACATTTCCATCAATTATAGTAACAGATCTCAGCTTTTTTTCAGGTTTACAAAGCAAAGGAGCAGGAGATCAGCGTAATTAACACCTGCTCCCTGAATATAGTCCCGGCCTGTATCTTTATTATTTCACATTATTATTTGACATTATTATTTCAGCTGGACGTCCGTTTGGTTTCCAGAATGTCACACGTATGGGATATGGGAAAAGTCGTTCCCCTAATCAAAGCCACACAATGTGACAAAGCAGCCCAAAAGCATCAACAGGGGGCGGAGCCGACTCTGGAATAGTGAAGTGGGCGGGGCTTGGGGAGGAAATACAATTGAGGAACATTTATGCAAATGAGGATCAAAGAAAAGCAGCATGTTCTGGTGACTAAATTCTAACGAATGTGGGTAAAAATAAAAAAATGATATAACCAAATAAATTCAGCACAAAAATAGGTCTGTTACATTTATTTCAGATAATGAGCTCAATTCATGATTTTTTATAAATATTTGGAAAAAAAATTATATTTAAGCAAATATTTAGTTAAGATACCAAAACATGAGCTATCTGTTTGTCATAAAGGAGATAAACAGGAGTAACTAGCATTGTATTCCCTTCATACCTGCTGACACGGCCTTCATAAAGCTGGAGAAATGAATGGTTTAATCTAATCTAGTTAGTCTAAAAATATCCCAATTAGAGTTTAATTAAAAATCCATGCAAACTGTAAACTATTTTATTAAGTCGACTGTGATCTGTTGTAAGTTTGGTACAAACTGAGCCATTTCTTTCTAAAACCGGTTGCTTAGAACTTTCGGACCACCAGGGGGCACCACGATTTTTATACTAGACATGCAAAAAAGCACAGTTTTTAATACTTTTTAATCATTTGGTGAAATGGTTTATGTATCAGGCAGTTTCAGGACGCCATATTGTGATGTGAAAAGAATAGAAACTGCAATTTAGGTATATAATCTTAAAAAGATCATGAAGTGATGATCATTTCTTGAAAAAAACAAGAAAACAGAATCCAGAACAGACCCAAAACTCCAGTAAGAAGTTAATGCTAATTAACTGGATTTGTCTGTTTTCTTGTTTCTGCCTGATTGGGAAAATAGCTAGCTAGTATCTTGAGTTAGCTAGTATCTAGTACCTTGTTTGGTTGTTTGTATTTTATTATTTATTAATAAATAATATTAATAACCTCATCCAAGGGTCCCTGAGAATGCTAAGTTGTCACATGGTTGTACCTTAAATGTTCAGAAACGCCCCTGTGTATAAATATGGACAAATGATGGTCATGTCATTAAGTTTAACTGGAATTGTGTTGCACTTTTTTTTTGTACAAACATGTACAAGCACAAGCAAAAGAAGAGAGAAAACTAACAAGGAATTCAAAATGGAGTCCCAATATTCTGTTCATTCTCCATTTTTCAAATTGCTATGACACCACATATTTCATTCTGACAACTACACGTCCGCTCCTGACACGTCGCTTTAATTGTTATTGTTTTTTGATTTACAGACACCTGATATTGATGTAATTAGTGCATCATATGTTATTGTCAGTTCAGTTAGTAAAAGCTCGGTGAATGCTGACATCTTCTTTAAGACACAATCGTCTTTGCCTTCATATTTGATGACATAAAAAACTAGCACTTGGTACTTTATTCAGGTCATATGTTAAGACTGCATCAAATCAAGCTTCAGAAAAATCAGAAGTACTTTTGGAGATACAACCGTAACGTTAAAAATATTTTCCGCCGATTTAAAATTGTTAGCTGGGATGGAAAAACCTAAACAACTCCACTGTATGAGGCTTCAGAGACTATAAATAACTAAAATATCCTGTACTGTACTTAGCCTTTAGTGTGTAGACTCGAAGATAAAACACGCCATCGGTTATGACAGCGGCGAGGAGAAACAATATGAAGTTGCTGTTTTATGTTCTGCACGGGAAAAAGCCATGAGCCAGCAGAAAGCCGTCTGACAGCGAAAGTCAAACATCACACACGCTTTCAGACAAAAAAAGTGTGCAGTGTAAAAGAGGCCATGTTTCCGTTTAGAGAGAAAGGAAGAAACAAAAGAGAGGGGGAGATAGAGAGAGAGAGGGAGGGAGAGAAACAGGAAAAAAACGTAGGTACACATGCATTTAGGACTACAAATGTCAGTAACAGCTACGCAATTTATTTTTTTTATTTTATTTTTTTACCTCTGAACTGTACAGTAAAGAGTCTTATATCTCATAATTTTGAAAACAAATGTGACAGTTCTGTCATGTGATGCGCTTTGTGATTATTTTGTGCAGAAACAAAAAAGAAAAAAAAGAAAAATGTGGAGGAAACATTGCTTAGAGAGATGCCGGCAGGGAAGATTGTCTGTTCTGCAAAGAGAACTGGTATAATGTAAAAAAGTAGCTGCTTTTATACTATTCATGTTGTGTTTGTTATGATTCTTGCTGTTCCTAATGACAATTTGGGTCTGACTTACCAAATAACGTCTGACATGCAGAAGCATTATTGCTTTACGTTTTACCCTTGAACGGATTCAGAGATCTGCTGCGCGTGACAGCACATGTATTCGATTTCCTCTCAGATTCTCATTGGCTGTCTTCCTTAGCATTATTCTTGCTACTACTTGTAGAGGCACAGACATTACAAGATTCATCATTGAGAAAGTCAAACATGCTTGAAAATATTGGCACCTCAGCAATCACTCACAATTCAGGGATAGTCACCAAGCGGCAAAATTAGCTGGCGAATAAAGTCGTTTAGTCCGTGCTTGGCTTTATTTATAAACTTTTCTGAGCAATGTTCCCTGTGTTTAGAGTTCTTGGTTTCCTGGTTTTGACTCCTGTCTGATTCTGATTGCTGCTACTATGGACACAGCTATAATTTATGGTTTGCCTTCAGCGAAATTCACACCAAGTACCTGCCTCATCCTCCTCCGCTTTACAATAAACATTTTCAATTTTAGTTTTCATCAAAATAAAATAACATTGGCACTATTGCAGCAGCAGTAAAAAAAAAAAATAATTGTAAATTTTTGCAAGTGGTTCTACTTGGAACCTTTTCTGAAAGAGAAACGCTTTATCACAGGCTTCTGCATGTAGAGCCTTTAAGACTCTTTGACATCATTACATGTTAGTCCATGCCTCATAACAGAATTTGTTGCTAGTTGCATTACTGTATGTAAAATAAAAATGCTTGTTATGTTAGTAGACATTTACACACGAGCAGCTGTGACTGAGAGTCGAACCGGGCGCTTGGTGTTAATTGCTCTGAGGTGACTGTGTCTCCCTCTGAGAGCCTGACCAATCACACAGGATCTCATTGTGCAGGTGAATGTCACAAATCCCCAGTGGATACACACCGTAATGTGTGTGTGTGTGTGTGTGTGTGTGTGTCTTAACCAAAGCGTGTACTTCTGCTCTCACACAGCTGGATGTAATTCACATCATATTTTCTAGTCAACAAATGAAAATACTTGCTGCATGGAATACTTATTTGTTTCTCTATTTTCATGCACGAAAAAATAAAAACATCTCATAAAAAAGGGCTTTTTTGTTTTTTTAAAAAATCAGCTTCCTGTTTTTAGTGGTCAGAGTTTGTCTAACATTTTATTTTTATTTATTTATTTTTTATTTAATTTCATTTCTAGTCAAGAAATAGAAACAAATAAAGTGGATTTATTATTTATTTACCCTCCACTTTATTTCTGTTTCTATTTCTTGGCTTAACATTAAAATATCATACAATTCACTAGAAAAATAAAGAAAGTGGATGGTAAATAACAAATTATTTTAATGAATTTAATTTCATTTTAATTTTGTGTTATTTAAAATAAGAAATGAAAACAGAATTAAAGTAGCAGGTAAACAAATAATTAAATGTCTTTTTCTTCCTTCTCTGCTTCTCCCTTTTTCCTTTCTTCCTTTTTTCTTTCCATATCAACATTTGTTAGAAAAAACATACACTTGGAAGAAATCAGTATCTTTCCTCAATACCCTTCTTTACTCCGTTCTCCAGAATAAACACTTAAATGACCCCCTTCAGTGATTTCCCTGTTCTCTGGTCGCATATGAAGCTCATTAGGACACATGCACTGCTCATTAATCTTCATTGTTTATTCATATCCTTCCATTCATCATGAAGTTTGCACACAAATGAGGCCTGGGGGAAGGAGCAGTTTATATAGCGTCTTTACACCTCTTTAAAGGTTTTATTATTTTTTTCCTGATTACTTTTTCTTACACTGCTCACGCCTCCGTCATCGCCAATCAGAGAGAGTCAATACGCAATCAGAGCGAGCTGCGGCTCACACCTCTGCTCACTCGGGCCGTAAAAATGTGAATGATTTGTGATATTTATGGCCATAAAAGCCATAAAAGATGCAGTGTGGTTCTGCAGGGAATGCTGCTGGAGTCTCAGAGGTAAGCTAACACAAGCGTTAGCGTCATGAGCTAGCATCCGGTGCGATGCAAATTTCTGAGCAGAAGCTCGCAGGCAGCTGACATCAAAGCCGAATTTGTGTGTGCCGTCTGTGCCAGTGTCAGTGACGACGCTTCCGCAGGGCAAAACGCAACAGCACAGACAAGCCGTCGCTAATCCGGTGCTGATCGACTTCATCAAAGCTTCTCGCAGAGTTCTGGCTTGATTAGCATGCAAAGTGTTTACAGAAAATAAAAGTGGGGCTTTTTTAGGAAAATGGGAGAAAAGATAAACGAATAAGGTTATCATTAATGACAGAGTACAGTAATGATACAATACTAATGGAGAAATGCCATTTAAAATGTGACAGATGCTGGCATGCTAAGATCTGATGGTCTTATGTAGATTTATAACGATGACATTTGAGAAATAACTCACTGTGTTGTGCTCTTATAGGAAACTAATCAACAACTTAGTGGTGTGATGAAGCAGAATTACTGTTACCACCGCAAAGTTAAATATTTTCCAATAACTGCACATCCTGAAGGTTCTCCTTCCTCTTATACCACAGCAATTTACCAATGATTGTAACTTTTAATATATTAAAGAACAATATCTCATACTTTTTATCCATTTATGGTTACTTTTAACATTTTGGAGCATCCACAAAACTTACATTACAGCAGCTATAAAGACAAAAATAATGTCATGTTACTGAGAAACCACAAAAAAGCGTAAACTCCTCTGTCCTGAAGATGTCGGAAAACTTCAAGTTACAGCTTTACAAAGCGCTGACACTGGAGACTCCTTCCATAAATGTTCAATAAATGTCTCCTTTCTGAAAAATCTGTTCATGTGGAGCATCCACTGTACAAATTCCTGTGAATAAGCTGTTGCTATAGAAACGATAACGCATTAGAACGAGCGCATTAATATAGACCTGTGATTTTCAGCTGCGCTATTGTCAGAGCTGCTGTTACAGAAAATTAATCAACACCTTCTGACCAACTGACGTAGCTGTATATGAACTACAACCAGTTTGAGTGTTGTTTGAATCACACTAAAGGGACGTCTGGCTCATTTTAATGTCCTATATTCAATAGTAAAGAACCTGAGCCGAGCTAAAATATGTCATTGTTTCCCAAAGGGGAAAATCTGGAGCTGTTTAGTAAACCCCACCGGCTCATGGATTGCAAAAAAAATGAGGCCAACTGCTTTCAATTTTTTTTTTTTAATCTACTTATGGCCGTATTTTACTGTTTTTGCTAATCAGTTGCAGATGGCTACATAAAATTATAAACCAGCGATGTTTCATAACGTCATCCTGTTGTCTTTTCTTTGCTTGCCACCATTTTGTTGGCAGGAAAATGTATGTAAAAAAAAAATATGTTTCCCACAATATTGCAAGCAACAAATCACACTGCAAATTATAAAGATGCTCTGAAAAAGAAATATTTCTGGTTAAATGAAATGACTGATTTTATTTACACCCTGGGCTTTCTATAAGCAGCGTAGTCTACGATCTGTTAAATATATTAACTTTTTTTTCATTTTAACTGGTTTCAAACTAAAGAGGGCAGGCATGGAACGCTGCACCAGGAATTTAAAAATATCATTTCTGTTCAGAACAAACCGAAATGAAAAATAAATTGCTTCTAATCCCTGGTTCAGGTGAATTTGAAAGTTGTGACATGTACAATACAATAACTGACAATTATTGTCCAATTGTTAATACAGAGTGAGCGTGGTTATTAAATGCGAGTGCTGGGAATTTCAAAGGTATTTCTTCACAAGAAAACTGCGCAGTAATTGTGTGCAGAGAAACTGTCGCACGTGAGAGAGAGCAGTTCACTTCTGCGAGCACTGAGACACGTGTGCTTAAATCCCACTTACTCACCAGTGTCTACACTCTTGCTCAAGTGGGCCGTCCTCATGCCTTCGCTTAAAGATACAGTTTAAATGCTATAACATCTTAAACATAAAGCTCAGCATGAGGAGTTCCTCACTAGCAGCACAGACGTTAACATCAAACAATGATAAATAAAGCTAAATAAAACCTTCCATCATGCCCCTGATTGATTAATACCAAATGACATTTTAATAAGTGAAAATAACTAGAATATAGTCATTTTTCTAGTATTTCCTATTATAAGATTACAATAAAGCTAACATATGACTATTTTCTTATTCTATTTGAATATAATTTTGCTTCTTTTTAGAAATAAATGCTAAAATTAGCAAAATTATCTGCCAATAGAAGAAGACTATTTCAAGTTTCATCTTATGACTATAAAATGACTAGAAATAGGTGGAATGTTATACTGGGTTTATTGTAATCTTATAAGAGGAAATATTAGATTTCCTATATAATATTCTATATTTAAGATATTTTCACTTTCTATAATGTCATTTTGTGCAGTGCTCATACTTGTACAGAGTCTAAAAAAACAGTTATTATCATCATCAACCAAATTAATAGAAAGGCAAACTCAATTTATTTTCAATGTCACCTTTAATAAGAAAAGACATTAATATAAATAAATTTCCGTTATCGAGAATTTGCGGCGTAATTGAACATGCGCTGTATTACTCCGAGCTCGTACCGGAGAGTTTGTAGTGCAGAGCTCAGTGATTTGTGGACGCTGTGTGAAAATAAGGCCGGTCCTGATTATACAACACGACAGCAGTGTGTAATGTATTGCAGTGTAAAGCAGTGCAGTTATTAAACACCACGCTGCACAGTGATGGAGTAATATCATCTCCACCCGCATTAATCAGCTTTAAACCCCACTCAGAGCCAATATCTTCATCTTTTAGGTGTCAAACGTCTGCAGTAATAAAATGACTGTGCATTAAAGCTATAATGTGATTTGGTTTAGCTTCGACTTCATTCCCACTGAAGATGAAGAGAACGA